>NC_034608.1:68775386-68778087 GCF_900095145.1 Mus pahari
AAGCTGAACTCCAAAAATTCAATAACCCCATTAAAAAATGGGGTACAGTGCTAAACAAAGAATTCTTATCTGAGGAGTCCCGAAGGGCTGAGAAGCACTTGAAAAAATGTTCTACATCCTTAATCATCAGGGAAATGCAAATCCAAACAACCCTAAGATTTCACCTCACACAAGTCAGAATGGCTAAGATCAAAAAATCAGGGGACAGCAGATGCTGGCAAGGATGTGGAGAAAGAGAAACACTCCTCTATTGCTGGATTGCAAGCTTGTACAACCGCTCTGGAAATGAGTCTGGCGGTTCCTCAGAAAACTGGACATAGTATTAGTGCAAAATCCAGCAATACCTGTTCTATGTTTATACCCAGAAAATGTTCCAACTGGTAATAAGAACACATGCTCCGCTATGTTCATAGCTGCCCTATTTATAATAGCCAGAAGCTGGAAAGAACCCAGATGTCCCTCAACAGAGGAATGGATATTGAAAACATGGTACATTTACACAATGGAGTATTACTCAGCTGTTAAAAACAATGAATTTATGAAATTCTTAGAGATGGATGTATCTGGAGGCTATAATCCTGAGTGAGATAACCTAATCACAAAAGAACTCACTTGCTATGTACTCATTGATAAGTGGATATTAGCCCAGAAACCTAGAATATCCAAAATACAACAAGAAAATCAAGAATAAAGAAGACCAACACGTGGATACTTCATTCCTCCCTAAAATAGGGAATAAAATACCCATGAAAGAAGTGGCAGAGACAAAATTTGGAGCTAAGATGAAAGATGGACCATCCAGAGACTGGCCCACCGGGGGGGGGGGCATCCCATAATCAGCCACCAAATGCAGACACTATTGCATCAGCCAGGAAGATCTTGCTGAAAGGACACTGATATAGCTATCTCTGTGAGGCTATGCCAATGCCTGGCTTATAGAGAAGCAGATGCCAAAGTCATCTATAGGTTAGAACACAGAGACCCCAATGGAGGAGGTAGAGAAATTACCCAAGGAACTGATGGGGTCTGCAACCCTATAGGTGAAACAAAGATATGAACTAATCAGTACCCCCAGATCTCGTGTCTTTAGATGCATATATAGTAAAAGATGACCTAGTAAGCCATCATTTGGAAGAAATGCCCCTTGATCTTGCATACTTTATATGCCCCGTACAGGGGAACGCCAGGGCTAAGAAGTGGGAGTGGGTGGGCAGGGGAGCAGGATGGGGGAGGGTATAGGGGACATTCGGTTTAGCATTTGAAATGAAAACAAAGAAAATATCTAATAATATAAGTTAAAAAAAGAATAAAACAAAAGGTAAGTCTGAAAAAAATAAAGATTATTGACACTAATTTATGTTGACTTTTAAATTATCAGAAAAAATAGAGTGATGGTATCTATAGGTTAACAAATTACCTTAATTGAAATGGCATGCATATTTATTTGGAAGGTGACAAACAAAATAAAGAAAATCAAGGAATACAATATTTTAATGCAATTTGCAACAAATATATTAATTTTGGAGTTGTTTTAACACCTTGCCATCTCATACTACAGACTCATCTTTCAAGTTCTTGGTCACAGAGAGATGCAAACTGGGGGACAATTTAAAATGCTTATATTTATTTTGTTTTCATTCTGGCTAACTGTAGGTCCGCTAGTATAAACTCAGGAAAACACTAAAGCAAATCTAAACTAAGTATACTTAAGAAGAAGAGATAAAATTTAGTCAGTTATGATCAGGTGTGATGAAAGGTAAAGTTGTTAAGGAAAAGATTTACTTAGTAGCTAATTACTAGAAGGTCAAAAAACAAGATAGGAGCAAAAATAATCCCCTGGCATTGTTCAAAACGTACTTGTAGTCAATGAATTTTGAAGGGACTCAGTATTTTACTATAATTATATTAGAGAACAAAATTGCAAAAAGTAAACCTTTCTGGTACTCGCCCAGTTCATAACAAATGAGGGGATTAATTTCATGCTGACACAGGGAGAATTGATACATTAATTAGACAAAATGGTTTCCTGGAGCACAACTATTCAGTAAATTAAAAAAAAAATAAAATAAAATCAGCAAACTGGCTAGGGCTAGCCTTTAAAGTACTCTAATTGAGATTCCTGCAAGGACCAGTTGTGTGTCCTGTGGCTGCTGCATTCTAAGTGGATACACTGACTTCTCATTCACTTTTAGGCAAAAAGGTGAAGTTGTTCAATTACTCCCTCATTGACTCATTCATACTTCAAGCAGGGATTAGCCAAGCAGACTGACCACTGAGTAGTCAGTTCAATTGAGTGGGGAAAACAATCAACTTAGAGGGACCTTTCCCCACATCCATATTGTTGAGGCTTAATCTATCTGGGAAGTTTTGGGAAAACAAAACAAAACAAAACAAAACAAAACAAAACAAAACAAACACTTGGACAGGGGATAAAATCTCAAGAAGGAAACTAGTGAGGGAACCAAAGGAATAACTAGTAAAAGAAAGGAATGGAGAAGGGTTGGGAACAGGAGTAGAAAGGGGGAGAGAAAGGGACTAAGAGGTGAAATAAGTTAATGGAAGATACTGAACTGGAAATACCTCAGGCAAAGGGGTCTTGGCAGCTGCCTTCTTCTTCTTCTTCTTCTTCTTCTTCTTCTTCTTCTTCTTCTTCTTCTTCTTCTTCTTCTTCTTCTTCTTCTTCTTCTTCTTCTTCTTCTTC
>NC_034608.1:68778137-68789497 GCF_900095145.1 Mus pahari
TCTTCTTCTTCTTCTTCTTCTTCTTCTTCTTCTTCTTCTTCTTCTTCTTCTTCTTCTTCTTCTTCTTCTTCTTCTTCTTCTTCTTTTTGATATTGTCTTCATTTACATTTCAAATTTTATCCTCTTTTCTAATTTCCCCACAAAAAAACCCCTATACCCTCCCTGTTCCCCCTGCTTACCAACCTACCAACTCCTGCTTCCTGACCCTGGCATTCCCCTATGCTGGGGAATAGTCTTCACAGGACTAAGGGCCTCTCCTCCCATTGATGACCAACTAGGCCATCCTCTGCTACATATGCAGCTAGAGTCATGAGTCCCACCATGCATTTCTTTGCTTGGTGGTTTAGTCTCAGGGAGCTCTGGAGATAATGGTTAGTTCATATTGTTGTTCCTCCTATGGGGCTGCAAACTCATTCAGTTCCTTGGGTACTTTCTCTAGCTCCTTCATTGGGAACCTTGTGCTCCATCCAATGGATGGCTATGAGCATCCACTTCTGTATTTGTTCAGACCCTGGCAGAGCCTCTCAGGAGACAGCTTTATCAGGTTTTATCAGATGTCAGCAAGCTCTTGTTGGCATCTGCCAAAGTGTCTGGGTTTGGAGGTTGTTTATGGGAGTATTTCCCATGTGGGGCAGTCTCTGTATGGTCATTCCTTCAGTCTGTGCTCCACACTTTGTGTATGTAACTCCTTTCATGGGTATTTTGTTCTCTCTTCTAAGAAGGATGAAAGTATCACATTTTGGTCTTTCTTCTTGAGTTTCGTGTGTTTTGCAAATTGTATATTGAGTATTCTGAGCTTCTGCACTAATATCTACTTATCAGTGAGTACATATCATGTGTGTTCCTTTGTGATTTGATTACCTCACTTAGGACAATATCCTCCAGATCCATCCATTTGTCTAAGAATTTCATAAGTTCATTGTTTTTAATAGCTGAGTAGTGCTCTGTTGTGTAAATGTACCACATTTTCTGTATCCATTCTTCTGTTGAGGGACATCTGGGTTATTCCCAGCTTCTGACTATTATTAATAAGGCTGCTATGAACAAAGTGGAGTATGTGTCCTTATTACAAGTTGGAGCATCTTCTGGGTATATGCCCCGGAGAGGTATTGCTGGATCTTCTGGTAGTACTATGTTCAGTTTTCTGAGGAACCACCAATCTGATTTCCAGAGTGTTTGTACCAGCTTGCAATTCCACCATCAATGGAGGAGTGTTCCTCTTTCTCCACATTCTTGCCAGCATTTGCTGTCACCTGAGTTTTTGATCTTAGCCATTCTGAGTGATGTGAGGTGAAATCACAAGGTTGTTTGATTTGAATTTTCCTGCTGACTAAAGATGCTGCACATTTATTTGGTGCTTCTTGAACAGTCGATATTCTTCAGTTGAAAATTCTTTGTTTAGCTCTGTATGCTGTTTTTAATAGGGTTATTTGGTTTTCTGGAGCCTAACTTCTTGATATATATATATATATATATATATATATATATATATATATATATATATATATATATATATATGATATTATCCCTCTATCAGATTTAGGATTGATAAAGATCTTTTCCCAATCTGTTTCTGCCTTTTTGTCCTATAGGCAGTGTCCTTTTTTGGCAGTCTTCTTAATGACTATTTGCTCTGTTCCTATTTCTAATTAAAAATCATATTGCCCAAGGCATTTAGTAACATTTTAGAATAGATCACCACTCATATTTACTTCCAGAAATTATGAGTGTATAAAAATTCTAGAATAAACTCATAATTAGAAATGGTCATGTGGAAATAATGTTTGGGGAAAAAAAACATGTCGATTGATGGTTACTTTCAGGTTTTTAGTTCAAAAAGGTGTTCTGTGGTATTTGAAGTACTCAAAAGTGGCAAGTCTCTTAACTTAGATAAGCTTATCTAGTAAAGAGCTTAACAGTAATTTGACAAATGAGGAAATGCATGTAGAATGTTCTACAGGGATTGTTCACAAACATAGTCTTGTGTCTAAAGATCTTTATCTTCAATGGTATTTCTGTATCAGTATCAGTACTTTACATTAAATGCCCTTTATGGCCTTTAAATGGCCTTTTAATGTAATGGCCTTTACATTAAAATGACCTTTATGACCTTGCTGGATATCAGTATTAGGAAAGACCCTTGGTCCTGAGCAAGACTCGACGATGCCCCAGTGTAGGGGAATGCCAGGACAGGGAAGTGGGAGTAGGTAGGTTGGTGAGTGGGGGTCAGGGGGGTTGGTGGTTTTTGGAGGGGAAACCAGGAAAAGGGATAACATTTGAAGTGGAAACAAAGAAAATATCTAATAAAATATATACCTGAAAATATTAACTTATTTCTTATTTAAAATATAAACCAGATTTCACACCTCTATCCATATACTAATACTTTTAGTAAGCACTTGTTCATTAATATAGTTAAGTCAGTTCTTTTATAATGATGTGACCCCATTTTAAAATAAATGAAAACTTACTGTGTATCTGATATTCAACTTCGCAATCCCATGCATCCATTATGATCTTCGGCTACACATCTGGGAAATTTACAGGACCCTTAAATATAACTGGCAGTCCTTTTCGCGGTTTCCTTGGGAATTATGTGAACCTAATCAATTTTCCATTGAGAAGGTGACTCAGAACTTTGAGGTGATAGATGTCAGAAGAAGCAACCGATTGGCATTTACCAAACTTCAGCTAGATTGAACACCATCAACTGATGGTTACAAAGCTATAAAGCTTAGCATGTTGGATATACTACTTATGCACACCACAACTAAACTAAACTACATTACTGTGTTTTAAAAAGTAGAACTAGTGAATCTGTACAAGATAAAAAGTTCGACCTTTTGTTTTATTTTCCTTCTAAAATATTGAGGACTTGTTAGATATAATTTTATCAAATGCCACAATGGAAAGATTAATATGTCTATCATCCTGAATCATGAATATTACTACTTGAATCTTAATTTTCAAATTTGGGATTGTATTAAAATATTTTAAATGAAGCGTTAACAACAGTTCTCAAGTATGCTATTAAACTGCTCTTATCATTTCAATTTCTGTGAACTTAAAAAGGAAAATTTATTTCAGTTGTATGAATAGATCTTTTATCCAACAGGCATAATATTTCAAACTGTGGTGTGGTTGATGTGAGTTTTAGCTTTTGTTCCGAATACTACTTGTGGTAGCAAAGAAATTCAATGTGTGGACATCTATTTCAATACATTTACCAAAGGAATGACTGTTACTCATTTCACAAAGTATTCTAAGACTGAATAATCAAATTTTAAATTCAAAAATGGAAGAATTATTTGGATTTTTTTCGTCTTCTTCCTATATCAACAGAATTCACGCTGATATATTAATGTCATATAAAATCCAGCTAGATTTCCAAAGGTGTGTAGATATTTAATAGAATTAATTGATAGTTGTATCTTGACAGTCCTAAGTTTTGTGATGTGGAAACAGAGTTTTGGAGTGCCATTTAGGGTTTCTTGTGTGTGTGTGTGTGTGTGTGTNTCTCCTAAAGTGTGTGTGTGTGTGTGTGTGTGTGTGTGTGTGTGTGTGTGTGTGTGTGTATTTAATTTGTTCTAATCACATGGGTTTTAAAACACCCTGTCACTGTATGCTGAGTCCTATTTATACTCTCTCCAAACATCATGTGCCCTCCCATTGGCCTTGTGTCCCATTTAGGGTTTCTTGTGTGTGTGTGTGTGTGTGTGTGTGTGTGTGTGTGTGTGTGTGTGTGTATTTAATCTCTGGGGTGAAAAACTGTTGTAACTAATTTATGAAGAAAAATAACTTAATTTATTTATTTCACATTTTCTTTAGGTACTACAGAATTAGAGGATGGTATACTTTACTTCCCATCTCATTCTGAGCCGTAACACAATAGAAAGGGTGTTTATGACAGTTCACACACAAGTTTTTAGAGAACCTGACATCTAAATCTGGGTTTGAAATCTGGGTTGATCTATTTATATGTAAAAAAGAACAATTTAAAAATGAATTTAATGGCGTCCAGTATAAAGTTCCAGATTTATTCCTAACTGCTTTAGAAAGGAATCGTAATAAATGCAGAGGAGAGAAAAGCCCTTTTACATGATATAATTAACAAATTGTTTCTTGTTTAACAATTACAATACTGACTTCCTTAGTAGGATATTTTTTTTTCTGTTTCATGTTAAATACATCATCCCATATGTACCTGTACAAAGGAGCTTAAAGTCATTGTTCAAAGTTGCTGATAGATAGTATTCTACAAATTTGTGATCAAAGACAAATAAGTAAAATAGCATTATGTTTATGTGTAAATAAATTAAATTATCTACCTGTTATTCAGTAAGGTATTTTATTGTGTTAAATAGTAAATAATTTAAAAATTGTGGAATATATAGTAAGAATACATTATAAATTATCTTTTTAACATAACAAGATGAAGCCTTGCATTTATTTATTAAGCCTATGGATGGGATTAATTAATAAACTGAGGAATACATAAGAATACTAAATACAAAAGTTGTTAAATGTTCCTCTGAAAGGAGATGGTAGTTCAGTGTAAGAAACAGGTGAGCTTTATAATGAAAAAGATATACAAAGTTCCTGATTGCTAAGGGTGTCTAAATCTGAACCTTGACTTCATAGCATGTGTAAAATTACTGAACAACACATAATATTCTTTACCTCTCTTTGTTTGTAATGAAATGATTAAAACTATTACACTACTCCAAGTATTACATATTATTCATCAGGAAGGAAAATGTATAAAAACTATTAAAGAACAGTAACAAATACGTGCTTTGTATAGACTGTAATAAATCCATTTTAATTGAAAATTTTAGAGTAAAACACTTGCCTGTGTTTAGAGTGTAAGCCAGATGCCAGTGTACATACCTCTCCTTATTTTATTTAGTAGTACTTAAGATCAACAATTAGACCATACCGTTTGATTCTTCTGATAATGGTTCTAAGCAGCAAAATTGCTCAAGAAGTCTATTAAATGAATGCAATGGAATGTAATTATAGATTTCCAAAAAAAAAAAAAAAAATGTCTTGAATAGGGTTTGGAAAAAACAAGTGACTCCTTGTCCTCGTTCTGTATTCCTCTACAGTCATGAATTACAAATTAGAATGCATTTTTAAGTCTTGAAGGACAGTTCCTAGTATAAAGCATTAAACAGTTAAATAACACTTACATCTAGTAGTTTAGGGTCTGGAGTATACTGGTTCATATCCTACCATTCATGAAGTGAATTTGTCAATATAAAACATGAACTTAAGGGTGAAGGGGGAAATGCAGAAAATGTATTCTGGATGGTCATTCCTTCAGTCTCTGCTTCACATTTTGTCTCTGTAACTTCTTCCATGGGTGTTTTGTTCCTGCCCCACCTGGGGATCCACCCCATAAACAACCATCAAAACCAGACACTATTGCAGGTGCCAACAAGTGCTTGCTGACAGGAGCTTGTTATATCTGTCTCACGAGAGGCTCTGCCAGTACCTGAATAATACAGAAGTGGATGCTCAGAGTCATCCATTGGACTGTGCACAGGGTCCCAAATGAAGGAGCTAGAGTAAGTGCCCAAGGAGCTGTAGGGTTTTGTAGCCCCATAGGAGGAACAACAATATGAACTAACCAGTACCCCCAGATCTCCCTGGGACTAAACCACCAATCAAAGAAAACGCATGGTGGGACTCATGGCTCCAGCTGCATATGAACATGGCCTAGTCAGTCATCAGTGGGAGGAGAGGCCCTTGGTTCTGTGAAGGTTCTCTACCCCAGTATAGGAGAATGCCAAGGCCAGGAAGCAGGAATGGGTGGGTTGGTGAGCAGGTTGAGGAGGTTTTCGGAGGGGAAACTAGGAAAGAGAATAACATTTGAAATGTAAATAAAGAAAATATCTAATAAATAAGATAATGAAAAAAGAAAAAAGAAAATGTATTTTATGTGAACAAACAAGAAATAGCACTATTTGTTTTATTTTTAATAAATAATTTAACTTCCATTATAAAAATCAAGTGTTTTCAAGAAATTTCTTGATGTGAAATTTTAGCTTTTAAATACCAAAGTATGTTAAGTAATGTTATACATAATTCAGGAATCTGTATTCTGTTTTAAAATTTCATACTGAAATTTACACAGAGTATAAAAAATTCTCATATATCTTAGAAGTGAATGGTATTAATTTTTCCAAGAAAATACTTCCTTCATAAAAACAAACTGGGTCTAAATGAGAGCTTGAATATTTTTATATCTTTCAATGGAACCTCTGAATGACAGCAAGGGAAATTACATTTTAGAATTTTGGTAAAATTCATCGAAGACATTCCAAAATAATACAGGCAATTGTCACTGCCCTTGGCTGCCCCCCAGAATTTCAAGGCAAGGCTCTATTGGAGAAGATAACGTATCTTCCATACACAGGGCCTAAGGAATCCAACAGATACAGATATGGAAACTTCTTCCCTGAGGGCTAGCTCTCATAATGACTGAAGTTTCTAGGCAAGCTATCAAGGGAGAAAGTACATGGGAATCCTACCCAGCTGTAAAGCT
Source organism: Mus pahari (assembly GCF_900095145.1). Lineage (NCBI taxonomy): Eukaryota > Metazoa > Chordata > Mammalia > Rodentia > Muridae > Mus > Mus pahari. The sequence goes on from NC_034608.1 coordinate 68,784,688, forward strand.
TGTAAACTATAAAAAACAAATTAAGATAGCAAACACCATCACTTTCTTTCTCATAATGTCAATGCACAGAATGCATGCTTCACATGAAGACAGGCTGACTAGTCTCGAACTACTTCTCATGTTCTTGACAGGGTAATATTGGCATGGTCAGTATGCTGGCAGTGCCAAATGTCAGCAGCAGTTTCAGAAACTGATACTTATCTTTGGGAAATATGACCATGGTTAAAGTTTATGTGATTTTACACAACTAATGTACACTCGTGCCTCTATCATTCAGTAGACTTTACGGGACAGTGTATCAGTTTATGTTATTCACTGTTCTATTTACACCTATCACAACACTTGGTATGAATGAATAATATGAGAAAGGCTTGTGAGTGAGGCAAGAGGAATTCAAATGCAAACAAAATTGACAGAAAGCAACATTTGGAGATTTTAATTGCCTAAGTGATCTTTACTTTTATATAGGTTTTATTTACTAGAGGCGAACAATGAGTTTGGTATATTCTTTTGTTCAGTCACAAAATAAAACAATTTTAAAATTTCATCATTGTCCAGTAATAATTTTCTATTGAGAAATTTTAATGAAATTTATAATTTGTAAATAATAAACTATCAAGTCTTCTCCTAATCAGTTGCTAAGATCTAACATGCAAATTTTCTAATATTTTAAACTGTAACAATAATTCACTTTTAGCGCATCATCCCACTTACAAAACTCTAAAATGTTCCTCTATGGTCAGTTCTGAATAAACTTAATTTTGTTTAATTTAAAATAGACTGAAAATAGAGAGCTGGAGGAGGAACTAGAGGTGATTAACAATAGTGGTAGCCACCTCGCGTGGCCTGAGATGCACCTACTCTCTTCTTCCTGTGGTTTTTCATTAATATTGTACTAGATTCAGCAAGACTCTGACTTGTTGGTAACAGGTTAACAGTCTCCCACAGAGAAAAAGCATCCATTCAGCTGTCAGGTTTACAGCAGCAGGTTGCAAGTTAAGTTATTGCAATTTTCCCCAGCATACTTTTTCTTCCTCCCAAGCCACGCACAGGCAGCTTATAAGTCTGAAAGGGAATGGTTTCTGTATAGTGAGAAACATCACCTGAGTTCTTTCTTGAAGTGTCCAATTATGCCAGCAGCATTCAAAATAACCTACTCATACCATATCCCATGTAGGAATTGCTGGGATGAATTTCATGTGATACTGCAATATTCTTAGACACATATGATGTGCATTTTAACGTATAACATTGGTATTATACTGGAAACTGTATTTGTGTGTAAATTGAAATATATAATCACCATCTGATTGCTGACTGGAATATGAGAATTTTAAATACCCTCTCGTTTGGTAAAGCCTTCCTTGAGAATACATTATTTGCATTGACAAGATCATTTTACACATTTACAAAGGAATAAAATCTTTCAATTCTCTCATTCCATTTACACGGTAACTATCTTATTATTGTTATCTAAATTCAAGCCTCTGGTTTTCATAAGTAGTGCGAAATAGGGAAGTTTATGCATTAGTCATATAATCCCATAGCTAATTGTGATGATTCTTGATAGGTGAATTCTGATCTGCCGATTTCAGTCCTGTGAATTTGTTTTTGCATGGCCTTCAACTATTTCTACTGCACAATCTAGCTCCTATTTCTTTTTTCCCAAACATATTTTGTTTTATAAATTTTGAGCTTTCCAAAAACTGATTCTGTTTCTCATTTTCACTTCTGAAATGAAAGAATTAGTATCAGAAAGCAGGAACTTATCAGAAAATTAAGCATTGAGCCTAACCAAATTAACGCTTGGTGCTTACATTACTTCCAGACTATGAAGATATTTTTCTGAACTCTTTTTTTTTTTTTCTCCACTTCCAGGGACTGACTGTCTTAACTGTAAATAAATTCTTTGTATCTAAAACAGGGGAAAAGGTTTAGCAGTGTGCTGAGTAAACAATCGTTTGATATAATACTAGCATAAATACTTTTAAATTAAATTACCTAAACTGCCTTAATCTTTCCATTCTTAGTCCCCAGACTATCTTTGAGAAAAGCACTTTGAGTATAACAATGCTCATAATATGCTTGTTATTACCAGTGCTAAAAATCCTTACAAGTAATGAAAGCTCACAGTGCTTCTGTTTGCTAAGAAATAATAGCACAAATTGAATATTTTATGTTTACGTAAATATAAACTGCCTATTGTTAGAACCAATTCCAATAAGAAAACAATTATAATAACTTCTTTAAAGGATTGCAAACCTTTATAATGTCTATGAAAGAATTCATTTTAACATTGTATTGCTAAGACTGTTGTTACAATTTTTTTCCTCTTAAAAAAAGGAGATTGCATAGGAACATACATTGTTTTATATAATCTTGCAACAATTGCAACTACCTTACACAAAAATTTTTAAATGAAACAGAAATTGGTAATGAAGATTCTAAAACATAAAACAGAACCATGTAAGTCGTTTCTGTTAAAAATATGAATGGTGATATATGCAGTGATGCCACCACCCACACCATTAAAAGACTTTCGAAAGATCTACTCCATGAGGTAACAATAATACCATGAAGCATGTAAAACTTACTTTCCTTACAATTTAAAATTAATAAAACCTTTCAATTGTTCGAAAACATTTATTCAAAGGAAAGAACATGAGTGGCAAATGAAAGGACAATAAAAAAGATTCTTAATGATATTCTGTTATACTCATAGATTGATGCCTGGCCCATTTGTCATCAAAGGCATTTAAGCCAGCAACTGATGAGAGCAGCTCCATAGACATACTGCCAGACACTAGGCAGAGTCAGGGTAATCCTGCAAAAGAGAAGGAGGAAGGACTGAAGGAGCCAGAGGTTTGAGCATACCAGGAGAACATGGCACACAGACTAGACTAAACAGGGTTCATAGGATCTCACATAGACTGAAAGGACAATCATAGAACCTACATGGGCTAGAGTTACATTCTCTGAATAGACCATATGATTGTGTAGCTTGTTGTTCATGTGGAACGTCTAATGGTAGAAATAGGGGAAAGGGTGGCTCTGATTCTTTTCTCTGAGTTGGGGAAAGTTTTTCTTCTTACTAGTTTGTTTCATCCAGCCATAATAAAAGGGTTTGTGCCTAGTTTTCTTGTAACCTGTAAGACCATTTTCAGTGGTTACCCCTGGGAGGACTGCTCTATTTTTGGGACAGGGTTGGAGGAGTGGATATGTGGAAGAAAGGGAGTGATGGGAATGGAGGGAGAAGAAACTGATGAAGATGTAATGACTGAAAGAAGAATAAAAGTAAAAGGACCTATAAAAAATAAATAACAGAAATCATTCTTATCCTTTTATGTTAATAATCTCCATGGGAGTCTTGGAAATAGTTCTTTCAGATCTATAGACAGGAAGAACATCAGCATGGAAACAAGTGATGAGAGACTCTCCAATAGTGTCAACTTTCTGCTAGTGATCTTGAAGTACTATGTTCATCAAGACTTTTTGACAGTGCCTGGATGGACATGTTACAATTTGCCATAGTTACCTGGATTAAGTCAAAGACTATTCACTACAAGGAGCCTTTTCCCTTTGAATTTGCTTAAATGAATCATTGCCAAATATTTGATAAACAAAATAGTAAGAATAAATAAGTACTAAATATAAATAAAAATATAGAACAGAAAGTGGATGAATATGTATCTGGAAAAAATATCAGGGACATAAACATTCGTATAACGAAAGACCTTGAAATAGAGGTAAAACAAATGAACAAAAAACGACCAAACTTCCAAATTAGGATAAAATGGTTTATCCTGAAATGCTGAGCTCCAAAAAGGTTAATTTTATTAACACATGCATGTGAATGTAGATTTTATCTCCTCAGATAATGGGATGAGATGAAAGCTGTACCCAAGCTGTATGAATACAGGGCTTGGGCTGAACCCAGAGCATTTCTTTCTGTTCCAACTATCCCTAGACCTAGGCTTTGAAGCTTCTAGCCTCCATATAATGTAGTCTTCTGAACTGACTGATTCAATCCTGCTTCTCTTGACATCTCACTGAATTGCTCAGCTTGACCTCATACTAACTTTGGTAATAGGTTCTAATCTACTGGCTCCTTTCCATTCTCTTACTTGTTTTGTCTTCACCTATATCTACCCTGTTCTCTCTGCTACCTATCTTTGCACCACTGTACAAACTGAACAGAATTCAAAAACAAACTCATAGAATAGAATTTAAGACCTAAAAATAGAACCACAAACACTGATACCTGATCTTTGACTAAAAAGCCAAAAATATACAATGGAAAAAAAAAGAATTTTCAATAAATGGTGCTGGTCTAACTAGTAGTCTGTATGTGGAAAAACTAAAGTAAATCCATATTTGTCTCCTCGCATAAAGCTCAAGTCCAAGTGGATCAAGGACCTCAACATAAAACCAGATACACTGAATTTAATAGAAGAGAAAGTGGGAAAGAACCTTGAAATTTTCAGCTCAGGGAGTAGAGGGGTAGGAGGTATATTTCTTAAATAGAATTCCAATGACTCAGGCTCTATGATCAAGAATTGACAAATGGGATCTAATGAAAATGAAAAGGTTCTGTAAGGCAAAGGACATAGTCAATAGGACACATTGGCTACCTAAGTATTGTGAAAAAAATCTTCACTGAACCCACACGCAATAGAGGACTAATATCCAATAGGAACAAAGAACTCAAGAAGCTAACCACCAAAAAACCAAATAACCCAATAACCCAATAAAAAATAAAGAAAAAAAAAATGGGGTATAGAACTAAAGGGAGAATTTACAACAGAGGAAT
>NC_034608.1:68791217-68799708 GCF_900095145.1 Mus pahari
CAAGGAGATAAGAATGGATCGATTCTCATTCTTCTGAGTGATAGCCGCCAGTTGTGCCAGCACCATTTGTTGAAAATGCTGTCTTTTTTCCACTGGATGATTTTAGCTCCCTTGTCAAAAATCAAGTGACCATAGGTAAAACAGAGGAATTTTAAATGGCTGAAAAGCTCTTAAAGAAATGTTCAAAGTCCTTAGTGATCAGAAAAATGCAAATCAAAATGATCCTGAAATTCCATCTCCCACCAATCAGAATGGCTAAAATCAAAAACACAGGTGAGAGCACATGTTGGCGAGGATGAGGAGAAAGAAGAACACTCTTCCATTGCTGGTGGAATTGAAAATTTGTAAAACTAATCTGGAAATAAATCTGGAGTTTTTTCAGAAATTTGGAAATAGATATACCTGAAAATCCAGCTAGAACATTCTTGGTATATATCAAAAATATGTTCCACCATGCCACATGGACATGTGTTCCACTATGTTCATAGTGGCCCTTTTTGTGATAGCCAGAAGCTGGAAACAACTCAAATGTCCCAGAAGAGAAGAATGGATACTAAAAATGTGGTTCATTTACACAATGGAATACTACTCAGCTATTAAGAATGAGAACATCATGAGTTGTGCAGGCAAATGGGATAGAAAATATCATCCTGAGTGAGGTAACTCAGACCCAAAAGGATAGGCATACTATGTACTCACTAATAAGTGGATATTAGCCAAAAAAAGTACAGAATACCGAGGATACAATCCACAGAACTCAAGAAGGTTAATAAGCCGAAGGGCCCAAGTTAGGATGTCTGAGTCCCACTTGGGAGAGAAAATAAGGCAATAACAGGGGCAGAATGAAGTAAGTACCTGGCAAGAAGAGGAGACAGGGAGGGAAAAGGGGAACATGATCAGATATTGGAGGTAGGGTGAGAACAAGACTGAAGACTTGGGGGCCAGCAGAGAGAATAGAAACAGACAACCTCTAGAGGAGGGGGTGCTCTTGAATGTACCAGAGACCTGAGAGGTGAGACACTCTCAGGACTCAAAAGGAGGGACCTTTTGATGAAATGCCCAAAAATGGAAGAGGGAAATTGTAAAGTCCACTTCCAGTAGAAAGATAAGACATCAAGTGGAGGGATGGGGTTGCCCACTTGTTCCACTGTCAAACACTCTGGTCCAGTATTGTTCATGTCTAAAAGAACTTCAGGACAAAAAAAGAAGAGGCTGAGGGAAAGGGATCCAGTTATAGCACAAATTGGGATCCAGTGCAAGGGGAGACTCCAAGGTCTGACACTATTACTGATGCTATGGTGTGATTGCATACACATGGTTTCCCTCTAGAGGCCCAGCAAGCAGCTGAAATCATTAGATGCAGATACTTAACACCCAACCAATGGACAGAAGCAAGGGACCCTCCTGGTTGAATAGGAGAAAGCTGGAAGAAGGTGAGGAGGGTGACCCCATAGGAAGATTAGCAGTCTCAACTAACCTGAACCCCCAAGGTCCCTCAGACACTGAGCCACCAACCAGGCAGCCTACACCAGCTGATAGGAGGCCTTGACATATATACATCAGAACACTGCCTGTTGTTGCCTCAGTGAGAGAAGATGCACTTAACTCTCTACAGATTTGAGGCCCCAGGGAGTGGGGAGGTCTAGTGTGGTGGGAGTGAGGGGTGGCGGCATACTTATGGAAACAGTTGGGGGTGGGGAGTTGAGGGGCATGGAGAGGTGGTATGAGATAAGGAACAGCCAAAGGACAGACTAGGAGTAGATAATGAATTGACTGTAAAAATGATTTTAAAAAATAAAATAAAATAATAAAATAAAATAAATAAGAATGAACTCAACTGCACTGTGATCATTGTGCTAACTGAACTAATTACCAACTGACTGACCCTTTCTCCCTGTGCTGCTCTTAAATGCCTTCTCTTTCCTGTGCTGCTGTCATGATAGTTTCACATATCCTATCTATGACTTATTCTGTCCTGTCTTTGTATGTGACCACTTGCCAGAGCAAACATGTTTCTGAATTAAAACTTCTTTACACATGCACACATACATATGCATGTACACATGTGCACATATACCATGCAAATACATGACCACAAACATACACATGTATACTTGCAACTATTTTTCTCTTGACTAAGTGGCAACTGCAAAAGCCAGACCTTATTTTACTATATTTGTGGATACATAGTATATAAAATGGTATTTTATTAATACAAATAATTCAATGGAGGGGGACAATAGAGTTGACTAGAAGAATAATTCCATAGGATATTAAATTCTTAGCTTTATGTTGGAGATTACTGGTAACTAAGGGTTTAATTAGAATCTACAGGCTAGCCCCTAACTAAACAAGTAAGAAATTAATAAAGGAAATTATAAGGAAATTAAAACTGTATACTACAAAATATTCAGTTATCACAAAATAAAGTGAGGGCAAAGAAACAAAGTAACATAAACAACATAATAACAAAAACAAAATAGGAGTTACACGTTTTACTATAACTAATTAAATTAAAAAATGAAAGAATCCAGTACATGAATCAGACAACAAATCGTTAAAGACGAAAGAGCTTAAAATGATGCTTTAAGTTATAAAATTGTATGTTAGCTATTATAAACACAAAGAGTAACATCAACAATTTATAAAATATTTTTAAATGACAAAAATATTTTATATAAATTTATATAAAGTTCACCTTAAAATAAAATCATTAAAGGAGACAAAGGAGAATATTTTATATTTTTACAAGAATGAAATAACCTAGTAGTAATTGTAGGGCGCAATAAACCATTCTCAATAAAGAGTAATTTAGCTAAATAGAGAATTTAAAAAGATACAAGAAACTTAAGGAACTATGCCCAATATGTAGATGAAAATATTTCTTTAAAAACAATGAAATATATGTGTTCTAAAACTACAGATGATGTTACAGTCTACAAAGATTATAGAATATAAGGTCAATAAGCAAAAAGACACTCTTTTTGTATACAAGAACAAGTCTCAAGGGTGAATTTACTTGAAGTATAAAAACAAACTGATTCATAAAATCACATAAAGAACTTGGAAAATATTAATCAAAAGAAGTATAAACCTTCAGATGAGCAAAGAATGTATTTCAGAAAAGCATCAAAGATATCTTAAACAAATAAGAATAAATTCTACACTGAAAATGTCTGATTCAATGGTGAACTCTGCTAGCTTGATAACCCAGAGAAATCAACAAGTGGATCCTAAGATTCATATGTAAATGAATGAAATACAACTAACTAAAAACATTTCAAAGGAGGGTACCAAACTGGGAAGTTTCAGAGTGCCCAATTTAAAACACAGCTGGAATCATTGTGCCAGTGTGGTACTGCCATAATAATAGAAAAATCCATGAATTAAATAGAATTAAGAATCAAGTAAATCCTCCCATTAAATAGTAAACTAAATTTCAAGAAGATTTCAAAGTGAGTGACTGCATTTCCTTTCATAATAGGATGGTGAGACTACAGGGCACTCACACCCAAAACGGAAAACCAGACCTCTTCCTAGAATACTTTCAAAATGTCCTCAGAAATTTGACTATAGTTCTAAATTGGACACTATAAAAAGTAAAAATAGTGTGTTTTAAATAGACCCATTCAATGAAGTGAAACAACAATACACAGAATAGCACCCAATTAAATAGAACTCAATTAGAGAGTAATTAACAAGAACCAATTAAAATTGGACAAAACAATTTGCATAGATCTTTTCTAAAAATGTTCAGATGGGTGACAAACATTGTCAAACTATTGAAAATTGCTAGTAAATGGAGAAGTTCAAATCAAAAAAAGCATAGAGACGCATTATTTCATAGTAGGGTAAAAATAATCAAAGGGGTTTTGCTGATTGGGTTTTGTCAACGTGGAAATTAGAATCACATGAGCACCACATATCATGCTCTCTGTTAGGAGGTTTCTGTTTCTGGTCAGCATCCAGCTGATCTAAGTTGGAATCCATTTTCTGTGAGCATCTATCAGCTGCTGACATATACCACTATCCAGTTAAAACTTAGGCTTTTCAGTAAGAGTCTTCCCATCTTCCCCTCTAGTTGAGGTTCTCCTACAAAATTGAGTTATTTTGTTTCAGCATTTACTCTTTTATTTTAATTGACCTATCATGGAGTAAATAATTAGATTAAATATTAAAAAAACAAAAAACAAAAAACAAAAAACAAAAAACCTCCTCTGTTGTCTTCTAATCAGTGAGAGAACAAAATGTGCCACATATGTATATAAAGTAATGCAAAATGTGAAGGAACTCTCACTAAAACCAGAATGGCCCTGGCTTTGAACACATATTAAGTGGGGGAAAAAAAAAAAAAAAACCTAGATTTGGAAAATACATAGTAGATTATTATATTTAAAAGCTAGAAGAATAAAGCCACAAAAATAAGTGGGTTTTAGGGTCTAAAAAAATTGAATAAGTATGCCAGTGACTGTGAAGCAACATCATAGATTTGATGACCATCTATTTGCATTAGATAGTAGTAACTTGTATAAATCGATAAATACATCAAGGTGTTTACATTATAAGTACTAGCAACAAGAATTTTATGGTATCTAAATTACACACACACACACACACACAATTACAGTATATATACTCATCCTTAACATTAATAATAATTTTTAGATTTTACATTTGTGAGACTTTTATTCTCTCCTTTTTGTTCTATTTATTCCCCACTAAACTCTGTGAGTTCCCCCAGATCTACCCCTGTACATTTTGCTTTTATTTCTTTTTTTTAAAAAATTATTTTATTAGATATTTTCTTCATTTAAATTTCAATGCTATCCTGAATGTCCCCTATACACTCCCCCCGCTCAGCTCCCCTGCCCACTCATTCCCACTTCTTGACCCTGGTCTTCCCCTGTGCTGTGGCATATAAAGTTTGCAAGACCAAGGGGCCTCTCTTCCCAATGATGACTGAGTACGCCATCTTCTGCTACGTATGCAGCTAGAGACAGGAGCTCTGGGGGTACTGGCTAGTTCATATTGTTGTTCCACCTATAGGGTTGCAGACCCCTTCAGCTCCTTGGGTATTTTCTCTAGCTCCTCCATTGGGGGCCCTCGGTTCCATCCAATAGCTGACTGTGTGCATCCACTTCTGTGTTTGTCAGGTACTGGCATAGCCTCACAAGAGGCCGCTGTATCAGGGTCCCTTCAGTAGAATCTTTCTGGCATGTCATTTTGCTTTTATTTTATCAAATTAAGGGATGAAATGAGAGCTATATCTAAGCTGTTTGCCTAGATGAGTTGACTGAACTCAGAGCATTTCTTTCTCTGTTCTAACTATCCCTAGGAAGCTTCTAGCCTCATTCCATTTAATCTTCTAAGATAACTAATTCAATCCAGCTTTTCTTAGCTTCTCAGTGAACTGCTCTGCTTAGCCTCATACTAACTCTGGCAATGCGTTCTATTCTTCGGTCTGTTTCTTATGCTTGAGCTCTCTCTGTCTTTACCTGTGTTTAGCCTGCTCTCTCTGCCAGCCATCTTTGTAAAACTGTCCCACACCAAATACCATGCACACCCTCTCTTACTGTGCTGCTCTAAAGTAACTTCTCTTTCCTGTGCTTTTCTAATGAGTATTGGACATATCCTACCTCTGATTCATTCTGTCAAATCTTTCTCTGATTCACCACTTTTTCTGTCCCTCAATTAGACATCACTTTCAAACATAGCAGCTTCCTTCTACAAACTAACCTTACCTTTATTGTTAGGGAGTAAAGGTGTGTACTAAGGGTGTGTCTGTACTATATCCAGATCATACTGCATTCCAAGAGGATCATATAGACCTACAAGATCTTTCAATGTGATCTCTTGACAGACCAGCCATGTTGCTGGTTTAAAATTCCTCTGCACACCCCACCACCAAATCCGACAAAATATCATGACCTTTTTTTTTTTTTTCTCCTTAATATCCCACGGGAACATGCCATTCATAGAAGGATGGTCCATTTACTGTGGGCTACACTAGGAAAACAGATCCTGCTTCCTCTGGAAGCCATAACCTGTTCATAACCCCTCAGTTAGAGTGTATTCTCATGAACTTCTACTTCGCCATTCATGCTAGAATGTATCTTGCTGTCCAGGAATCACCCCACAATCCATGGAGTCACCAATCTCAATCAGGCAGGGATAGTTTATTGAACATGCATCCTTGGGACTGATCAATTAGGGATACATGTAAGACTCAGGAGCTGAGATTATAAGGACAAGCCAGGAGGCTTAAGAGCTTTTAAGCCTGAAATTCTTAAACAATCCAGATTTAGGGATAGGAAACTTCCTTAGGAACATGTGTTCTTGGTACGCTTGTATTGCTCCCAATGGTTGGGTTATTCAACTGTGGTGGGAGTTGTGTGTGTGTGTGTGGGGGTGTCTACTTGCCTAGCATTTATGTCTCAACTGGCCAACCAGAAGGTCAGTTACCAAGGGAGGTCTTGGGAACTTAAAATTTATTTGAGCTCTATTGAAAAGGGGAAGTTTTATTCAAAGAGCCTATGGTAATATCAGAAAGCCAGTGCTTGTTTTGGTCTTAATATATTGATTAGACTTATCTGCTGTGAGCAAACACAGCTGCTATAAGTCCATGAGTGCAGTAGTCCTGTCATGCCTAGAAGACACTGTTCCTTTCCCTGCTCCTGGCCATCTGCTTCATTTAATCCTTCTATGTCCTGTTTCATGATGATTCTTGAATCTTAGATGGAGAAAGGTACAAATATCACGATTGTGGCTTCTGGTAACTCCATTGACACTTATTCCCTGCTCTGTGATCAGCTGTGAGTTTTTTCCACTTACCACCAGGAGCTGCATACAGAAACGACTCTCAGGAGGTTTAAGAGCCAAACGACTGTACACATAGAGAAGTAGGTAGTTAGTGGGCAGTTTGGTGGCACACCCTTTTAAGCAGGATAATAGTAATAGCTTCTCTCCTGAGGCTTGTTAGCTTCCCAGTAATGGGTTCTCTGGCAGCATTTAGAGTACCAAGTATGTATTTCCTCTTCCATAGTGGGCCTTCAATTCAGTAGGAAATTGTTGGTAACAACATAGCAAAAATACCATGATTGCAGCACTCAAGGGCATATCAATTTCAGACAGCCAATTAAGACTATCTTATACAAGAATTTTGAGGTCATTAACTTATAATTGACTATTTACTGATTCTCTATTGACCAAAGATACAGAAAGTGAAATGTGACAGTTTTATGCATGGGTCAATTCTTATTATAGTATACCAAAATATATCATCATCAGACAAGGTCAATTATTCTACATACTAAAGGAATCTAATTTCTTTGCCCTCTCTTCTGGTTATGATAGACTTTGGATTAGAGAAAATGGTGAAAGAAAACTCCAGTCCCCCTCTTTTCTTCAGTGAAACTTGCTTTCATTTGAAATAGGTTAAAGCAATCTGCAGTCAGGCTTTCTTGGGATCTCATGGTGCTGGAACAAAAGCGTGACTTTCTATCAGAATTTCAAACTCATGTAATATGTGAAATTTAGATAATGTTTAATCTAGCTCTGGGTTTTTGTTTATTTATTTTTTGTTTGTTTTAGTTATTTTGTTTTGTTTTGCTTGTGTGTGTTTGTGTGTGTGTGTGTGTGTGTGTGTGTGTGTGTGTGTGTGATAATAACGGTTACCTAGCCCATATTTCTTTAATTTTTTTTTAACTTTGGTGATATATCATCTTTTCTTTTAATTATTTTATTAGAAATTTTCTTCAATTACATTTTGAATGCTATCCCAAATGTCTCCTATAAACTCCCCCCACCCTGCTCCCCTACCCACCCACTCCCACTTCTTGACCCTGACGTGCCCCTGTATGGGGCATATAAAGTTTGAAAGATCAAGGGGCATCTCTTCACAATGATGGGTGACTAGGCCACCTTCTGCTATACATGCAGCTAGAGACACGAGCTCTGGGGATACTGATTAGTTCATATTGTTGGGTATCAGACACCTTCAGTTCCTTGGGTAATTTCTCTAGCTCCTCCACTGGGGTCTCTGTGTTCTATCCTACAGATGAATGTGGGCATCCACTTCTATATTTGCCAGGCACTGGCATAGCCTCACAAGAGATAGCTATATCAGTGTCCTTTCAGCAAGTTCTTGCTGGCATATGCAAGAGTGTATGCATTTGGTGGCTGATTATGGGATGGACCAACGGGTGGGGCAGTCTCTGGATGGTTCATCCTTTTGTCTTAGCTCCAACCTTTTGTCTCTGCAACTTCTTTCATGGGTATTTTATTCCCTATTTTGGGGAGGAATGAAGTATCCACGTGTTGGTCTTCCTTCTTCGTGATTTTCTTTTGTTTTGGAGATTGTATCTTGGGATTCTATGTTTCTAGGCTAATATCCACTTATCAGTGAGTGCACATCAAGTGAGTTGTTCTGTGATTGGGTTACCTCACTCAGGATGAATCCATTTGCCTAAGAATTTCATAAATTCACTGTTTT
>NC_034608.1:68799719-68827230 GCF_900095145.1 Mus pahari
GTGTCCCCTTGGTCAGAGCACTCTCTGCAGGCAAGCTCTCCTCTTGCAAGGCAGGTGTCTGGAAATCTGGAGCTCTGATCCTCCTTCTGAGTCCTGGGGTCAAAGCCCTCCCTGTAGGCAGACTCTCCTCCCATGATCCTGAGGACCTTTGGTGTGGATGGTACTCCAGAGAGCTCTGCTGCCTCCACTGGGGTTACAAAAAGAGATAGCAGGGGTGGCCCTGACTAGACTGGAAATCTGCCTCTAGGTGGGCAGTGTTCCTTTGTCCCTGTTCCTGCTGGAACAAGCCCCTCCTGGATTCTTTTTGATTGTGTTCCACTTACCGGATTCCGAGGACCTGTGCCTGTGGTGTGGAAAGACCTCAGGAGCACTCTGCTGCCTAAGCTGGGGTTACCCCATATTTCTTTTATTGTCCCTAGATTTGCTTCTTTGGATATTTGCACTATTGTAACCTGTAACTACTTTGTCTTGTAACTTTAATTAGACTTCTGTGCTACTCTGATTATTGTTCTTTTTCTTCTCTGTCCTATTTAAGAAGATCTATGGTCAAGAGCAGAGCAGCACAGGTTTTTTTCTTCTTTCATGTATTTATCAATTTGAGCCACATTCATACTGACTTTTGAAACTAATGTAAAATAAGAGTGAAAAAATTTTGAATCATGTAGAAATAGTTTTCAATTAATGTACCTATGATATTAAAGATGAAAGATGTCTGCATTATATAATTATAAAGCTACAAAAAAAGGATATAAGGGACAAGATAAAGTTTGATTCAAGACCCTACAGCTATCATCCAGCAGTCAACCAGATATGACAGGAGGACCAGGAGTTCAAGAGAGAGAGAGAGAGAGAGAGAGAGAGAGAGAGAGAGAGAGAGAGAGAATGAATGAATAAATATTTTTAGTCTAAGGATTTTTTTTTTCTGAGTGCTCACTACTTATGTAAAACAAAAATTCTTTGTCCTTAAATTCTTCACAATTTTAAAAATAGCTTTAGCCTTGAGTTAGTTCATCTGGCTTTACAGAAAAAATGTGACTCATTTTTATATATAAATTGGTCATACATATTAAAACACAAAATGCTATTTTTGTTTACTTTCTATTATTTTAACTTCTGAAAATAGGTATTATTATGCATAGTTTTCAAAATACTTATGTACATACAGCATTAATCAAATTATCAAAATGTGTAGAGATGATCACATTTAAATATTATTTTAAGCCATAAAATCTGACTAGAAAAGCTAATAATAATAGGAAATAATCATTTAAACAATTTATATATCATTATCTCTCAACTGTTAATTTGAGGAAAACAGTCTATCAATGTCAAAAAACATTTATTTTATTATAAGTATGTAGGTTCTCTAAACCATCACACTGTAGGTGTGGAGCATGAGGCTTTAGTGAGACAAAGACACATTACAATTTGATTGTTATGTCAACCAAAACCTCAGAGGCAGGAGGAAAAGATAAGATAAATGATGGATAAGAAAGGTTTCACTGTGTCCTCCATGGAAGCTGCTACCTGATAGTTGTAATCAGGTCATATAGATCTTTTGTTTTCATGGCTTTCTTCCCTTCATATTTAGACAAATTCAACACTACAAATCTGAAAGTTCCAACAGTCTGAAACATTTCCATAGAAAAATAAGACCACAGATGAAAAATATCACATGCAAAAATCTGCAGGTATAGCAAAGTCAACTTGGCAAGAGTATTTGAAATTACCATTGGGCTGAGTATATAGTTTATATATAAAGTGGAAAAAAAGAAACAATTTCATTATGTCCACCAAATAAATATAAATTTAGATGAAGATATTCAAATTCCCCACAAATTCCATGCTATAAAACAATTTCCTTGTTCAAACACTTTTGACAGATGTACTGAAAAGAAATCTCAGTTTTTAAAAACATAAAATGATATTAAGGAATATGACAATCACCTCTGAGCACTCAGCAATAATTACACCTATAAAACTTACTAGGTTTCAAGCATCTAAAGCTTAGCTTTATCTTTACTTATGTACTTTGTCTTGGGTGGGACAACTATTCTTTTAAGTTAAATGACATTTAAAAAACTATCTAACAAATAATGGCTAATAGTTAAAATAGAATAAATAATTTATCTATTCTTATTGAATTATAATTTGTATTAAGTAAAAAATAGCACAAGTGCTAGATTATATATTAGAAAATTATATACATACAGTTTATCATAAGTAATATTTTGTTTGTAATTTAAGTACATAGATAGGCATTCACTGGCTTGCCTTGTACACATAATCTTTTTGTTTCTGTTTTCCTATTATTTGGGGGAAAATGTATGACCCCACCCCTAACCAGTGAAAAATGTTTGAAGTTTATTTTATATTACTTCCTTTAAAGCAAGCAACCCCATGCAGCTGAAAATCAGTGTGCCTTTTCTACTTAATATCAGTAGCTACAATTGTCTGACAAAATTAATGTAAACAATCCATTACCTCTCGCATCTGTTACTTAGAACTTGTTGTCCTTGACTTCCAGTAAGAGCTTGCTCTTGTTTTCTTTAGGATGTGAATGTTACATCTTATATTTTACTTGGATGTCTTTCTTTACTTACAAGTCAATCTGTGTGAACAAGATGCATTATCTTTTTCCCAATCAATATCACCTTCAGAGTCTCCTTTTCTATCTCTCTGTGAACTTTTGTCTCTCTCTGGCCACACAAACAAAAATCAATCCATGAGGAAGATTCATTCCTCTTTTTGAGAGTAAATCTGTCTGCCCCATACTGCACATTTTCTTTGGCATATAGAGTATTTTTAATTAATATATTTGTTCACTGTTATCATTTTTATAGGCTCATCGCTAACATGATATTCTTAATATTTCTTGTCTTAGTTGTTTGGTTTCATTTCATTTCTTTTATTTCAGAAAATGCTTGTTACGAGAGAATTTAGCAGGGCTAAGTAAATAAATATGAATTTTTTGTAAAAATTAGTAAGAATCTTGCCTAGAATAATCTCTGGTGGTTCTTTAAGACCTTTTTTTGTGTGAGACTTTTCTTCTTTCTTTCTTTCTTTGTATTTTTTTGGTAATAAAACATTTTTTTCTTCTATGGAAAAGAGATTATTTTCACATATAATGTATCCTAATTATAATTTCCTCTCCGTCTGCTCCTCCCAGTTCCTTCCCACCTCTCTTTCCTTGGAGATACACAACCCCCTTTCTGTCTCTTATTAGAAAAGAACTGGCTTCTAAGGGATTACATCCAAACACAATGACAAAATAAAATATAATAAGATGAAGCAAAAACTATCATATCAAAGTTTTTAGCAAGACAACCTAACAGGAGAAGAGCCGCAAGACCACACAAGAATATTAATGCTTCTTGAATCAAATCTGACCCTTTCCTTTACAAAACGTTTTATGAGGCTACTACTTAATTTGAGGCCAGACAAGACTAACAAAGTGAGATAACTTTAAAAAAAAAAGAAAAGAAAAGAAAAGAAAACAATGAAAGGAAAATATTCACTTGGAAATTGACAACACTATATAAATAGAGTGAGGTAAATAGATTGATTATCAATGGCCATTTGATGTATAAGCATGGAGGGAAAGAAAGAACATCATTGACAATATCGAGAAGCATTCTGTGTTGGGGAAGTGAGGCTTAGGTTAGAAGGAACGCTGAGCATGAGTATTTCCTAAAATCTGGTACTAGCAAATATTGTCTTAGTGCTGTCTTGATGCCTCAAGGAGACAAAAAATATTCGTATTGTGACTGTAGGCTCATCTCGGGCTGACATTGATTATTCTGATTGTTGCTGTTAATATTAATGAATTTAAAGCTGCCTTTCCCAAGAATTAGAAGAATGGTAAGCATATGCCTTCTGGCTTCTAAACAAAATGTGAAAAACTAATTGCTAATTTGATAAAAGGTATTCTATTGCGTGACCTACAGTTAGAAGTAAAAAGTGGAAATTCCTAAGGAAGTTAATGTCTACATTAATAGCTCCCGACAAGGTTCAGGGAACATTCTGGGAGAAGGCACAGAAAACTTATTAGAGGATGAAGGCTCTACTGCTGTATACTATCTAATGAATATGAAAGAGTGTTTGTGCTCATAAATTTCTAATAGCTGTGGCTGCATGCACAAGACCTATACAAGAGTAAGTTAACCAACATTCCACTATGGAGGTGAGACAGACTTAAGATGTCCTACCTGTTGCGACATCAATTGATGTCTTCAGGGGGAAAAAGTTAATTTTCTTAAATAGAGTGCCCCTGATAGACTGTGCATATGCTGGTAGATGGACTTATGCTATGCACATATAGACACCACTAATTGGACTGGGTAAGTCAAAAAGACAACAAATTATTTATAGTATGGAAGTAGAAAGTTCAGTGAAGGGTAGAATATATATATATATATATATATAAAATCAAAATATGTTTTACATATATAAGGAGCTTACTTAGGATAGATAAACAAAATACAAAAAAGGTTTTAAAAGTTAAAGAAAAAGAATTTGAGACAAGGAATGAATGGGTCTCTGCTTCTTGAGCTTTCTCTTGGTTTCTCTTCCTTCTGTTTATTTATTTTGCCCAATTACAGTGTGTTAGTTTTTAATACTGTGTTGTTGTTTGTTCTTTCTTTCACATTATATTGTATTGTTATATTATTATTCTATAAAACCTGTTTTTTTTTCTAATCAGAGATAGAAAAATGATGCATCTGTATGGTATAAAATTTTAGAAGGAGTGAACTGAAAAGAAACTATAATCAAGATATATTTTGCAAGATATATAAGTGAAAGTGGGAAAGAGCCTTAAACTCATTGGCACAGGGGGGAATTTCCTAAAAAGGACTCTAATGGCTCATGCTCTAAGATCAAGAATTGATAAATGGGTCCTTATGAACCTGGAAAGCTTCTGTAAGGCAAAAGACATAGTCAATAAGACAAATTGGCAAACTACAGATTTGGAAAAAATCTTCACCAACCCCACATCCAATAGAGCGCTAATATCCAAAATATATAAAGAACACAAGAAGCTTCAACAAACAAAACAATTTTAAAAAATGGGGTATAGACTAAACCAAGTATTCATAACAGAGGATTCTCGAATGGCTGAGAAACATCTAAAGAAATGTTCAAATCCTTAGTGATCAAAGAAATGCAAAATAAAATGACCCTTGAAATTCCACCTTATATCAACCAGAATGTCTAAGATCAAATATCTATTTTCAATAAAAGACAAAAGAAAATTTGCTATACACCTCTCAATTTGGATGAAATTCTGGTTAATAACTCTGGCTCTCTCATTTCCCCCAATCTATAAATCCTTGGTATTGTTACTGTACTTTGGAACTGACATTTTGCTCTCAAACTAGAAATGCTGGTAATCTTTGCTCCAGCCCAAAAGTCTTTCAGTAAAATTTTATTTTGGTGACAGTGTAAGATTTAGTGTTCAGAAACTATGCAGTTTTGATGGTGGGAACAGAAGTGACTCATCAATAGAAACATCAGGCTTCAACTATTCAGATGATTAGCTTTACCATCCATGACAAATTAGTGCTGGCTATAACTTTGTACCTGATTGTCACACAACTCATGCTATTTCAAGTTTGCTAAGTTGAAAGAAAGAGTGATTGGTATACAAGTAAAATGATGAACTATAAACCCATGCCTTGAAAACTTGGTGATGCTGTCATTGTTGACGGGGATCCAGATAAGACCACAGATATGGACAGCTTCTATGTCTGTTTTCTTCTGGAAGGTGTTTGCAACTTGATCTCAGCAGAAGATATAACTACTAAGTAATCTCTTCTTCAATTTTTTTATTAGATACTTTCTTCCATTATATTTCAAATGCTATCCAAAAAGTCCCCTATACCCTCCCCCGCCCTGCTGCCCTTTATACGCCCTGTACTGGGGCATATAAAGTTTGCAAGACCAAGGTGCCTCTCTTCCCAATGATGGTGGCCATCTTCTGCTACATATGCAGCTAGAGACACGAGCTCAGGGGGTACTGGTGAGTTCATATTGTTGTTCCACCTATAGGGTTGCAGACCCCTTCAGCTCCTTGGGTACTTACTCTAGCTCCTCCATTGGGAACCCTGTGTTCCATCCAATAGCTGACTGTGAGCATCCACTTCTGTGTTTGCCAGGCCCTGGCATAGCCTAACTAGAGACAGCTAGCTATATGAGGGTCCTTTCAGCAAAATCTTGCTGACATGTGCAATAGTGTCTGTATTGGGTGACTGATTATGGGATGGATCCCTGGGTGAGGTAGTCTCTGTATGGTCCATCCTTTTGTTTTAGCTCCAAACATTGTCTCAGTAACTCATTCCATGGGTATTTTGTTCCCTATTCTAAGGAAGTATGAAGTATCCACATGTTTGTCTTCTTTATTTGCTTTCTTTTTTTTTAAACCATATAAGTATTTTTATTTTGACAAAACTACAGGAGACCAAATATTCTGTTCTGTAGAGAGTTTTTCATTTTTTACAAGGCATATTTTTTTTTTAAAAAAAAAAATCGCTCTAATTTTCCCCTTTCTTCGAAGACTTCAGTTTCAAAAAAAATTCTCTTTTGTTTTTTTGAAGATCCTATTTTAATTTTCTTTCTTGTTCCTTTCTTTTGGAGATTCTTCCACAGCTTTTTTTTTTTTCTTTGCCTTCCCTTGGAGTAGTTTTCTCTTTCTCTCCTTTCTCCGGGGAATTCAGCTTATTTTACCTCTCTTTTTAAAAGAGATTCTATCAAATTTTTCTTTTATTTTCTTTGTTTTTAGACTCCACCTTGTGTTTTCTCTCTCCTTTCTCTAGAAATGTTTTTCCTTTTTTGCAGACGTTTTGTTCTATGTGTATTTATTCATTTATTTCTCTCTGAATGATTTCTTTTTTTTCCCAATTTTTATTAGGTATTTACTTCATTTACATTTTAAATGCTATCCCCAAAGTCTCCTATACCCTTCCCCTCTCCCCACTCCCCTAACCGCCCACACCCCCTTCTTGGCCCTGGCGTTCCTCTGTGCTGGGGCATATAAAATTTGCAAGACCAAGGGGCCTCTCTTCCCAATTATGGCTGACTAGATGATCCTATGCTACATATGCAGCTAGAGACACGAGCTCAGGGGGTACTGGTTAGTTCATATTGTTGTTCCACCTATAGGGTTGCAGACCCCTTCAGCTCCTTGGGTACTTTCTCCAGCTCCTCTATTGGGGGACCTGTGTTCCATCCAATAGCTGACTGTGAGCATCTACTTCTGTATTTGCCAGGCACTGGCATAGCCTCACAAGAGACAGCTATATCAGGGTCCTTTCAGCAAAATCTTGTTGGTGTATGCAATAGTGTCTGTGTTTGGTGGCTGATTATGGGATGGAACCCTGGGTGGGGCAGTTTTTGGATGGTCCATCCTTTTGTCTCAGCTCCAAACTTTGTCTCTGTAAACCCTTCCATGGGAGTTTTGTTCCCAGTTCTAAGGAGCTAAGTGTCCACATTTTGGTCTTCCTTCTTGAGTTTCATGTGTTTTACAAATTGTATTTTTGGCATTCTAGGTTTCAGGGCTGATATCCATTTATCAGTAGTGCATATTATGTGATTCTTTTGTGAGTTCTTTTGTGATTGGGTTACCTCGCTCAGGATGATACCCTCCAGATCCATCCACTTGCCAAGGAATTTCATAAATTCATTGTTTTTAATAGCTGAGTAGTATTCCATTGTGTAAATGTACCACATCTTCTTATCCATTCCTCTGTTGAGGGACATCTGGGTTCTTTCCAGCTTCTGGCTATTATAAATAAGGCTGCTATGAACATAGTGGAGTATGTATCCTTAGTAATCTCTTTTAGGTGCACTCTGAACAGAGGAAAGCTGTCTGAAAAGATGCTCAGCATGTAAGTTTGCTTGTGCTCTTCCAGAAGACCTTAATCCTGTCCCCAGTTCTCATGACTGCCTATAATTAGCTGTAGGATATTAGATGCCTGTCTTCTTGACCTTGATGGGCATCAACACATGAAATACACACACACACACACACACATACACACACACACAAGTATAAGTAAACATACATCTTAAAATGTGAAATTCAAATGTATAACAGGATACTAGTTAGTCACAAGAAAAGAACATTTTTAGAAAAGGTAAACAATATAAACATGTATGTAGAGTCTAATAATGATCTTATTATTCTTAAAAGTGTAAAAATCACAGCAGTAATAGTGGAAATATAGAACAAATAAGGTATAAGGCACACACACACACACACACACACACACACACACACTCACACACACACACCCCAAATGGCAATAGTAATTGTTGGAATATCAGTTAAGTATATATGTTTTCACCTTTCCTGTCAATAAATCACGTCAAAATAACATGGCCACATAAACAAGAACTGACTGCATACTTTTTGTATTTGTGAGACATGCTTTGGTGGAAAGTGACAGGATAGAACAATGTTCTACACAAGTTATACACAAGAGAGAGCAATATCAGCTATACCTTTATCAAAGAAAGGGGATTTGATATCAAAAACTGACATGATAGAGAGGGATTTTTATAATTATAAAAGAATTACATCTTCAAGAAAAATACTGTAATTAGAAACATACGTCAAGCAGACACCAGGAGTACAAAAAGAAGTAAAAACTTAAGAGGGAATCAGAGAGCTATGACACAGAATTAAAATTTATTATTCTAATTTAAGTAACAGTTTTGACTGCTAAGTAAGTGAAAGTCATCCATCAACAAAAGTGAGCAATAGAAATCTGGTACCTCGAAGATAAGTATAGAACATGAATACCAAACAATAACAAAAGATGTATACTGCTCAAGTATTGAGAAAATGTCTCCAGTATTTCTTTTGTTGTCCATGCAATAAATCTCAGTAAATTTAAAGACTGAAATAATACAAATTCTATTTTCCAGGCCGAGTGGAACGTTTTAATAATTTTTTTTTTTTTAAAGAAATCCTGGTGCTGGGTTCCTCCTGCCCTTGACCATTTATGTTCCCAGATGAAAGACACACACACACACACACACACACACACACTATATATATATATATATTTAAATAGGCCTTAAGCAGTACAATAGCTGGACGACTGCCTACCTTCCATGCTGTTAGAATCTATTTTCCTACCGATAACCACTTTATCACTTTCTATTTACTATGCTCCATCTTGGCTACTCTTAACCCAACTGGACATTCCTCTGAGATGTGTTCTCTTGGCCCAGAGGCCATGGTGGCTTTTCTTTCCTCTCTAACACATGGTCCCTCTCTCCCTTCCTTGTGGTCTCTCTCCTAGAAACCCAAAGCCTACCTATTTTTCTTCTTCCCAGCTACTGGCTGCTGGGCTCTTTATTTATCGATAAGAATTAACTGGGGGCTGGGTCCAAAAGGCTATGTACTAACTCCAGATCTTGGAACTCCTGATCTTGGTGGCTAACACTTAGCATTACTATAAGCAGAAAAAGACAAAACCTTAACAATTCTCCCTTTTAGTCCAATAAAAGGTTTTTTTTCCTCAGATAAATTTAATGCAATTATAACGATTATGTAAATTATAAGCTAAGATATATACTTATAGCATTCAGTCCATTATATTTGTCAATTTAGACAAAGTGTTTTATTATCTGTCTTTACTTAAAGAGTTTATAAGTTTGTACCTTAATCATGTTGGAATTTAACTTGTATTACCATCTGGTATGAAGTTGGATAACTATTGTTTTGCTTAAGGGATATTTAAATATAAAGGCTCTCTCTCTCTCTCTCTCTCTCTCTCTCTCTCTCTCTCTCTCTCTCTCTNTGTGTGTGTGTGTGTGTGTTGTATGTGTGTGTGTGTGTGTGTGTGTCTCTGGGAACAATAATGGTCAAAAGCAGGAAGGAACCACAGGCTGGGATTTTTTTTTTTTAATTCTTTACTACCACTCTGGAATGAAAAAATAATATCACAAAAATTAGGAAACTCAAAAATATATGTAGAAATTAAATGTCACCTGGAGAAAACAATAGGTCAAGTAACAAACCACACAGAAATTAGAATGGAACTTATATTCCAGGGGAAATTAAAATCTGATATTCTGAAAACTGAGATTCATCCAAAGTAAAATTAGTAAATGATAAGTTTATAACTGGAAATCTGTATTTCAGAGGAGGAGGACGAGGAGGAGGCAGAGGAAAGACTTCAGTGCAAAAGCAGCCTTATACCTCAGGGAATTAACAAAAGATGCACAGCATGCAGAGGTGGCCTTAGGTAACACAGATTAACGAAATAAGAAGTCTCAAATAAGTAAAATCAGAAATTAGAAATGTACATACTCCCGACTTTAGAGATACATGAGAGAATTATAATCATCCGGACATCTAAGTATCAAGTTATATCACTAGTACCAGATAAAGGCAAACTGAAGCCATACGGAGGAGCTGCTTCACATATATTATTAAGGAGTCTTAACACCAAAGAAAGCTTAGTGTTGGGAAGACTGGAGAAACAGAATTCTATACACCACTGCTCCTGTGTGGCCATTGTGGGAGACCACATGATGCTTCCTTAGCAAACTGAAAGCATGATTATTACACCATCTATAATTCTACTTTTGCTTATTCAACCATGTATCTGTGCAGACATAATTCTGCTCATGATGACATTGTTGACCATGAGCAAAAGATGGAAAGATGCCAAGAGATGAGTATGTGAAATGTTAGCATGTAGGTAAAGAGGAACATTATTCAACATTAAAAAGAAAGGTAACTCTACTAAATTGTTGATTGTGGATGAATCATGGCATAACCTTAAATGACAGAAAGAAAAGACAAGTATGGGGGAACACCCCATATTTTTACCAAAGGTAATCAAATCCTTGCAAGAATACCAAAAATGCTACTCTTCATTGCCTGAGAAAGAGGAGAACAGGAAACTATTATCTGAAGAAAGACTAAAAGTTTCTCTAAATATTACTGGTGGTTCCCAACAAAAGGAAATGTATTTGTGCACTGAGGTGGACACTCAAAAAAGTGTAAAATGCCGTGAATTTCCATAATATTTAACCACAGAAGAACAAAGTTATATGCCAAAGAACAGAATATGTAATTTAACTTTTATTTTACTTGCCTTTGCTTTTATTAGACACATTCTTGAATAATTAATATTACATAAAAATAAAAAGGACATGTTGAAAATGGAGCTCTAGCAGGAACTTAATCCCAGTGATTACTTGTTCAATAGCTCTGAGGCATTTTCATTATCATAATAAATTATATAATCATTATATAATTATCTATAATTATAATATCATATAACTATAATTATAACTAAATGAACATCTCCTAAGCAACTACAATGTGCTAGGGGCTAGGTATAACGAAAAGATATTTTATTTTATTGGCTTTGTCCCATTCCAATTTTGGCAGGGCTTCCTGCTTTCTTATATTTTAATGCCAAAAAATTTCTTCTATGAGTATATGCTTGCTCTTAATATTTTTATTTCCTTTACCTAATTTATAAACCTTGTAAATTTTCCAAATAAATTTGAAGCAACCTGTTTTTATTTTTAATTAAGAAGTCTATCATATTATTTTTTATTTCATTAAAAATATCTTTGTTTTTGTTTTGGTGATGGAGAAAAGATGTTTTATTAATCAGCTATGGAATTCCATAAGCAGTGAAAAAATACAGTATCTTGGCTGTGAATAAAAGGAGTTTCAAATCAAGTAAATGTGCTTTATGTGCAGAGTGGAGTGGATAGATAAAATCACCTCTAATACCTAAAGTCTGATCACAGGAGCTCAAGTCAAAGGCTGAGAAACCAATTCTTATATCTAAGTGTAACTGAGTTGAAGGTCAGCGGCTCAAGTCTTACCCAACCTTCATGGAACCACAGTTATTTCAGCAACCTCCCTTGTTTACTTCCTTCAGAAAAAGTTATCAGAAATGGAAAACAAACCTAAAAAGTCACAAAAGAAAAAAAAAATTCTCCATGCATCTTCAGAGGGAGGACTTCTGTCCTAATGCAATCCCAATCAGGCAAAGTACATATGTATTTAATAAGCTGGCTAGGTAATATAAATGCATAGCATATCACTGGTAAACAGAGCCCATGAGGACACCTAAGGAATTAAAAGGAGTGTTTTATTGTATATATATATATATATATATATATATATATATATATATATATAGTGTGTGTGTGTGTGTGTGTGTGTGTGTGTGTGTGTGTGTTTTCTTGTTCCAAATATGGGCAACTGAGAAAATACCATTAAATATAAAACTCTAGGAAAACCCAGAATTAAATCTTAGAATGTGTTAGACAAAGGCAATGACTATGTGGGTGTTTTGTTTAATAACTGAGAATAAATTATGTAGTAGAAATATTTACATTTATGTCAACAATCTCTGTATTACTAAATGCTGATCTATTTAGCATATATAAAGCAAAAAATAAACTAACAGGGAAATCGGGAAAATACACTGACTTTTTACTATGAAGCAACAATTGCTTAGCCTTTTGACAGAGGTCAAGTGGAGAGGTTGCACGGGTCCATGTTTAACTCTTGTTTTATTTCAATTATGTAGACAAAAAAAAGTTCCTAGCTCATTTTTATCGTTTATACTATGGAGGACATATCGGCTACCTAAATAATTTCCTACACACACAGGATAACTAATGAGTACTTGTTCAGTAAATGTTTCTGGACACCATAGGGTCATCAGCAAAGTGGAAAAGCATTCGTTAGTTACACAGTTTTTGTCAGTCCTTGAACTGAAATTACTTTATTATGGCATGTACAGCCTCAAAAAAAAAAAAATTTCAGGAGTTTGTAGTACTTCAAAATAACTTTGTAGAACGAGATGCCAACAGTTTCTTGATATAAAATGCCTATGCCTCACTCTAAGCCTCAGCTGGAGAGAAGGAGGGGGGTGATGGAGAGAGGGAGAGAGGGAGGGAGGAAGAGAGAGAAAGACAGAGAGAGAGACAGAGAGAGAGAGAGAGAGAGACAGAGACAGAGACAGAGACAGAGAGAGAGAGAGAGAGAGAGAGAGAGAGAGAGAGAGAGAGAGAGCACAGTGGTATTTCATACTTGAATTTTGGTAGATGCCAAACAACCCATGGAAATGAATCTTGGTGAGACACCCAGGTTATTTCTAAAACTCCCCAAGGTTACCTGCAAGTTCTGGGCCCTCAGAGCGCAAAAGAATTCCTATCAGAAAAAGTACTTTAACTGGGTATCTTCAGGTTTGTTTAAGAATATCCGACAAGATCAAATAAAGCTCAAATGCACGCATCACAATAAGTTTTGCTAGCATTTAGATAATTATTGCTCGCTCAGGATCTGTTCAAGTTCTTGGTTTAAAATCTTTTGGCTGGTGTGTTTTGCACATTTTCCCAGCTTACATACTTTGAAATGATTCTAGGCTTCTTATTTATTTATTTATTATTATTATTATCATTATTTTCTTTTTGTGGATTTGTGACAAGCTTGGAAATAAGTGTCTGGGATTTGAGTCCACTCCATGGAAGAGGCAGTGGATACTGAGCTAAACTCTTTAAGACACAGTTTGAATTAGTAAATACACATAGATTGCCAGCTGTAAGAAGCAGCACAAAGGACCACAAAAAGAAATGCACATCAAGTTGTCTTGTGTGTACATCATGAGTTTCTGAATTTGTTCAAAGACAATGGAAAGTAATCCTTCAAAGAATCCCACTTTGATTTTTACCTAAACGTATCACTTTTATTCTCTTTTTACCTTTCATTAAACAGAGTTCTAATATTTAATTTGTTCCCTTTTATAGCTTCTCTGTAAGTCAATTTATTCAACCATACAATATAAGGGGTATGTTAAAAAATCTTTCGCTGGGTATATTTCTAATGTGAGGTGTACTTTATTGAATGCTACAGTACTACAGCATATAGTTGTTTCGTACATCTTAGAAATTACTAGCTTGGTTTCTTTTCCACGTGTCTTAGATCTGCTAGCTTAATAATAACACAGAAAGAAGAAATGAAACAGTTCTCAA
The DNA here is from genome assembly GCF_900095145.1 of Mus pahari. Taxonomy (NCBI): domain Eukaryota; kingdom Metazoa; phylum Chordata; class Mammalia; order Rodentia; family Muridae; genus Mus; species Mus pahari. Next base: position 68,813,739 of record NC_034608.1, read on the forward strand.
AGAGAAAAATAAGCAAACAGCAGGGAATCCCTTGAGAAAGGACATCATTAAGGATTGCAAAATCACTTTTATTTTCCCTGTGAAGGGTTTCCTGCGCATCCTAGCCCAGGGCTATCACCTTTAGGACAGTGATACTTGTTTCCATTATGAGGCTGAACTAGGTTCTGTGATATGTGTTAGAACAGTGATACTGTCTCACAGACTTCCTCTGAAGACAGCTTTAGGCCTCTGATTTGAGGGAATGGCTCCTGTAGCTCTGACATCAGCAGCTCTGATAATTTTGATAATTTAAGGTTAATATTCTTCGGGTGAGCAATTACCCATGAGGAGACAGAGCAGCAGAATAGGAAAATTTTGAAAAGTTTCACAATACATGATATAAATCTGGGCACCACATAATGCGAGACACTGACTTGAAAAATCATAATAGCTCTGTAATGCAGGTATCATTGACTGAAATACTGTGACATAATGACTTGGGAAATACATCTGAGATCTGTCATGTAAAAACATATTTTCAAACTTTGTCTATGATTAGGAATGAATAAAGAAATAATGTCAAGATAATGAGAGGCAACAGAATAGAAAACATAAATGTATTTTTCTTCCAAATAGAAAACAAGTGAGTAGATAAAGTAAGGGGTGGGGGAGAAAGGACATCGTTAGTGAAGCACAAAGATGAACAAGGACCTTCACATTTTCATATTTTTAACTTTAGCTGAGATAAACAGGAGAGGAGCCTGAGATAAAAATTGTGGGTAATTCTCTCCAGTAAAGTCCTGAAATAACGAAAATAGACATAAAACTTCGTGAGATAATATAGGATAAAGAACAAGTCAGTCATTATGATGCAAGAATCAACTAAGGCTCTATACTTTTGTTCTGTGTAAACTAAGCATTGCAGGAAAAGCACTGCTCAGCCATCTGCATGCTGTCTAGCTTAATGCACTAATTGCACATGATTGCATATCTACCACAGAATTGACATGGAACCCAAAGCCTGAAAGATTTATTGTCAGACTTGGTACAAAGGTTTAGTGGGCTAAGGGTTGAAATATAAATAAAACAGAAGAAGTGTTATGTGAAAAGTTGGATTTTAAATATATATATTTAAAATAAACAATTTGATAACTGAGACTGGTACAGTACTTAACAAAATATCACTGATTTAGGCACCATGTTGATGTTACGAAATAAGAAGTTGTTATTGAGAAAAGTTTAATCTAAAAGATTGCAGTCCAAGTTTGCTGTTTACTTGTAGAACCATTAAAGGGAACCTGGTTTCTGGTTGAGCTAGATTTAAAACCCTGGTGACCCGACAGGTGACAGCAAGGGACAGTAGGTGTTTTGCCATGCTCCTAGATAGGAGGCCACAGTTCTCCACTACACAGATCTGTGGCCAACAGTCATGTAAGAGCAATGCCCCAAGCCCCTCCACAGGATGTGACCACAGATCATGTAGCCCCAAGACAGATCTCCATTTTAATGAGGTATCTTAAGAACTGAAGGGTCTTTAATTAATTAGCCAATTAAGGTCTCCTTCCCAGACACTCCTCCCTGCAAAAGATATTTAACCTAGGCCAGCTCTCGGCTCTCAGAAAGTCGGGTAGAGATTCACTCATCACAACTCTCCTCCATGACAATAACGCTTTAAAACCATGGGTTGCCTCTTCTCTTTGGCATCCTCCAGGGGGAACAATGGGCAGGTCTTCTAAAGAGCTGCATCTAATCTCCTGCAGGAGGCCTCTCTGCGCTCCCAGTTATGGACTCCACTAAACCAAGCTGCCCTCAGAACAAGCCTAGGACTCTCTCCTCCCCAGGAGACCAAGCCAGAGCTCTCTTCCCCACTTTCCTCTTCCGCCCTGGGCTCTTCTGCAACATCCAGCACATCTGGGATGCCGAAGAGTCTGAGAACCTGATGTCTTCGGCCTCTGGGCAGGTCCAGGGACCCCCCCCCCAAGCCAACTCTGGCAGTCCACAGGACCTCAGACTGAGCTCCTCAACCCTGTCTTACAGGCAGGGTACACGCGCATCCTGCCTTGCCCAGTGGCCCAATCCAAGAGCACAAGCAGGCCACCATTTAAGCCACAGTTACTGTCATGGACATCACATCTCCATGGAAGCCTTTCCTCCAGGTAGATGTAACACACTGTTGTATTATTCACAATAAATACCTGATAACAATGAAACATGTATAGCTATGACATCAACGTTCCAACACCTAGTTAAAATATACTAAGAACACACACATTTCAATCACATATCAAGGTGATTTCTGGCTCTTAATGGATTAGTAGAGTGGGTTGCACAACAGATATGAAAACAGAAGAGAAAATGCGTATAATGAAGAGACGAAAGGAATGGGGGATGTAAAGGAGATGGAGGTATGGTACATATATAAATAGAGTCAAGTATGCGATATACCAGATATTGTCTTTCTGAAACTCAGCATTGTGTGCGATGAATATTTGTCAGCTAAACCTGAATACACTTTAAGACTTGAAAGATGGCTCAGCAAATAAAGACAATTGCTATGAAGCCTAGAGAATGGAGTATGATAACCAGGAAGCACAAGGTGGAAGAAAAGTAACTTCCTTAAGTTGTCCTCTTGTGTCCACATGTGCAGTGCAGTGCCTACATGCTCCATGCACACACAAATACAGATGAAAGCACATACACAAACCAAATACATTCCTTCACTGTGATCCTTTATGCTGCTCTCAATTTTTATTATTTTTAAATTAAATATAGTTACATCAGTATTTCTATCCCTTTCTTCCTCCTAAACCTTCACATGTACCCCCTTGCTGTTTTTTCAAACCTATGCCTCTATTTTATTTATTTTTGTAAAATACATAAATGCGTACAGTCATAAATAAATAAATATCACCTGCACAGTCCAGTTAAATTTTCTTTTATTCAGAGCTGACCACTTCCTGTTAAATACCCAGTTTGGGGGGCTCTTCCCCAGGGAAGCCTATTTCTCCAACTCTCATCATTCTTTAATTGCCTGTAGTTGTTTGTGTATGATTAAAGAACCAGAGATTTACCTCCTTTATTTTACTATGTCTATTTGTATATGATAGGCTCATTTTAAAAGCTTTTATTAATATATATGCACATGATATAAAGCTTTACACAATGGAATACTACTCAGCTATTAGGAATGAGGACATCCTCAGTTTTGCAGGCAAATGGGTGGAACTAGAAAACATCATCCTAAGTGAGGTATCTCAGAAGCGAAAGGATATGCATGGCATGTACTCACTAATAAGTGGATATTAGTCAAAAAATAGTACAGAATACCCAAGATATGGTTCACAGAACTCAGAAAGGTTAACAAGCAGAAAGGCCCAAGAGAGGAGGTCTCAATCCCACTTGGTTGGGAGAAGAAAGCAAACACAGGAAGGGGGAGGGGGAGGGAGCAACCCGAGGGGGGACAGTTGACAAGGAGGGGAAGAGGGGAACCTGATCATGTATTGAATGGGGGAAAAGGACTGAAGCACTGAGGGTCAGAAGAAAGAATGGAAACAGGCAACCTCGGGAGGTAGGACGTGGAGGACCCTCCAGAATGCATCAGAGACCTGGAAGGTACGAGACTCTCAGGACTCAAAGGGAGGGACCTTATATGAAATGCCCTACAGTGGGGAGTCTACCTCTAGCAGAAAGACAGGGCATCAAGTGAGAGAAGGGGTTGCCATTCCACAGTCAAAACTCTTACCCATAATTGTTCCTGTATGAAAGAACTTCAGGGACAAAAGTGGAGTGGAGGCTGAAGAAAAGAAGTTCCAGAGACAGGCCCAAAGTGGGATCCAGCTCAAGGGGAGGCCCTAAGGCTTGACATTATTACACGAGTGCTATCATGACTACCCTCTGAAAAACCCAATAAGCAACTGAAAGAGTTGGATGCAGATATTTACATCCAACTAATGGGCAGAAGCTGCTGACCCCTGTGGTTGAATTATAAAAAACCTGGCATAAGCTGAGAAGGAGGGAGATCCTGTAGGAGGACCAGCAGTTTCAATTAACCTGGGCCCCTGAGATCTCTCAGACAATGGATCACCAACCAGGCAGCATATGCCAGGTGTTATTAGGCCCTCAATGCATAAAAGGCAAAGGACTGCCAGGTTGGGATTCAGTCAGAGAAGATGCACCTAACCCTTAAGAGACTGGAGGCCCAGAGGGTGGAGAGGTCTGGTAGGGTGGAGGGTGGAAGGGTGTGGACATCCTCATGGAGAAGAGTGGGGGAGGAGGTATGGGATGTGGAACACTCATAGTGTGGGTCAGGAAAGGAATAAAATCTGGAGTGTAAAGACAAAAAAAAAAGATTAAATTAAATTTAAAAGTAAATAAAAATAAAAATTTAAATAAATAAATATGCACATAATTTAAATGTTTAGCTATGTGTTCATTAGTTTTAAATTACAGAATACTTTCATTCCTTCTGTAAATTTGAAAAATAAAAAAAAAATGGTGATGTTCAAGAATTGGTATAAAATCTCATGACTTGAAAGATTATTCACAATGAAAAGTTAAACAGTGTGGTTGGTAGCCGGCATGATGTCCAGAAAACAGGTAGAATGGCAACAGACATAGTCACAAAAAACAAGTACAATGGACATAAAATGCCTGGGACATTCTAGCTGGCATTAGATTAGAGGACAGGATCCCAGAGATGGTGGCCCAAAGATGCACACTTGAGGGCTTTTCCCTGAAAAGAAACCATAAAAACCTACCTCACCATACAAGCCTACCTGGTAGAGGAAAGACCACTTAGAGCCACTGTAGTATATAAATAAATGTAGAATGTATGACAATCTCTGTGTGGCCGAGAGAGAGAAAGTTAAGAGGATAGTACTGGCAGCATGAAGAGCTGTGAGAACATTCTGAGAGAAGGTGGCAGACTTTCAAAGAAGCGCTGACAGTGCCGAATGTTCATGGGAAGTGAGAGGAGGAATCCGAAGGGGTGAGCGATTTTGTCAACCTCAAGATTAAAAGGCAAAGGGGAAGATTAAGTAAACAAGCAAAGCCAAGCTACTCGGCTCCTGTTAGGAGAAGCGGAGTGCAAAATGATGGTAATAAACACGGAAACTGGGGTGTGGGAGAAAAGAAACGTCCTTAAATCTTTTTCCAGTTTGTATTTATGTAGAGTGTGTTTATGTATGTGTGAGAAAGAGAGAGAAAGAGAGAGAGAGAGAGAGAGAGAGAGAGAGAGAGAGAGAGAGAGAGAGAGAGAGAGAGAGAGAGAGAGAATGAGAGATCTCAGAGAAAAAATGCAGCCATTTTCATTAGTGAAACTATTTCCATCAATATTAAAATGACTGGACATTTGCAACTCCATAAGAAGAAGAACAATATCAACCAACCAGACTCTTCAGAGTTCCCATGGAATAAGCCACCAACCAAAGAGTACACATGGAGGTACCCATGGCTCCAGCTGCAGAGCACAGGATGGTCTTGTCTGGCATCAATGGGAGGTGAGCCCCTTGGTCCTGTTAAGGCTTGATGCTCCAGTGTTGGGGAATGCCAGGGCTTCGAGGTGGGAGTGGGTGGGTGGATGGGAGAGCACCTTGATACAAGCACTGGGGAGGGTGATGGGACAGGGGGTTTGTGGAGGGGAAACTGGGAAGGGGGATAATATTTGAAATGTAAATAAATAAAAATAACCAGTAAAAATAAAATAAAACAATTTAGAAATAATGTATGGAATTGATGAAATGAGGAGTTGGTTTTTAAAAGATGAACAAGACTGACAAACTTTGTGAAATTAATGAAAATAATGAACATAATAAAAATAGTAAAATTGGAGATTAAAAGGAGGAATACAAATATACACAGAAAATTCAGGAAAAAAAGCTAATACCAATATTTCTTAGATTATTCCACACAATAGGAAATGAAAGAACATGAGTAAATTACATTTATGAAGCAATTATTACCCTGACATTAAAATCCAATAAATACACAACAAAAAGCAAAGAAGCCAGGCGGTGGTGGCACATGCCTTTAATTCCAGCACTTGGGAGGCAGACGCAGGTGGATTTCTGAGTTCAAGGCTAGCCTGGTCTACAAAGTGAGTTCCAGGACAGCCAGGGCTATACAGAGAAACCCTGTCTCAAAAAAAAAAAAAAAAGCAAAGAAAATTACTCCCCAATATCTCTAATGAAAATGATCATTTTTTTAAAAAAAAAGTAATCTAAGTCAATGAACACATTAACGACATCGCCCATGGTGCATGGTGTCTTTGCCACTTTTGCATTAGCAGGCATGGCCTGCCAGGGCTATCATTGTTGAATCTCACATTGTTTATACCCAGGTAAGACTGATGATCTCCTTACTCATCCGTCGGAATGAATTTTATCTTCCAGCACTATGAAATCTTGTATGTAGAACTGAGGTTTCCAAGTGACTATTATCCTGGTATCTATGTGTTCTCTGACTCAAACGTCTGGGGCATAGGCAGTCACAATTAATTATGTTCTTGAGCATAAACAGGAGCAATGACTGTGCGAGTTTAGCCTTTCATGTTCTTTTATTCCCATTTAACCCTTTATAACACTGCATTCGATTTCCCTTTCTTACACCAGTAACCTGACTAATGCCCTAAGCTCTATGGTATTCCAAATGAAGCACACATATCCAAATATTCAAAGCTATCACCCACATAGGAGGGAAAGCATGCCATTTTTATCTTTTTATATCTGGAATACCTGACTCAAAATGAGTGTTTCCAATTGCTTAAACTACCTTTGAATTTTATAACTTCTCTTTTCTTGGAAAACTGAAAAATACGCCATTGTATAAATAGAATGTACATCTATTAGCCATTCATCACTTCATAGAAATCAAAGATTTTTTTTCATTGCAATGATATTGTGAAGAAAGGTAATAAACACATATAAGAGGGTATTTCTATAGTAAAATATAGCATCCTTATGGCATGTGTCCAAATGTGATATCGCTGAATCATGTGATATATCTCTTTCTAGCTATTTTGAGAAGCCTCCAGGCTGATTTCCGTAGTGGATATACTACTCTGAACATGAGTGAATAACTATTACCCTTCCTCACATCTACTCCAGCATTTGATATCATTTGCTTGCTTGTTTGTTTGTTCACTTGCTTGCTTTTGGCTATTCTGATTGTGGTAAAGTGAAATCTCAAATTAGTCCCAAATTACATTTTTATGATCTAATATTGCTTTAAATATTTCTCTGTTTATATATTTTTTTGTATTTCATCTGCCTAAATCTCTTTAATTTCGTGCCCATTCTTAATTGAGACATTTGTCTTCATAACGTTTAAAGCATTGTTGTTTAGTTCTCTACATTTTTTAATATTAATCTCTTCCTCCTCACAAGGTAGATTGCCTCAGCATCCAAATAAAAGGGTTCTTTGCTTTGCTTGCTTTCAATGTTTCGAGAAGTCCCATGAACGAGTTAGCCTTATTCCTGAGTTACAGGGATGGTTCAACACAAGAGAGACAATAAATGAAATTAGCCATGCAAATGGACTTAAAGACCAAAATTAAGTGATCATCTCAATAGACGTATTTTTTTTTTTTTAAAAAAAACCCTTTGACAAAATCAAACATATCTTCATGATAAAATGTCTTAGGGATGTAGAATGAGAGGCAGCATATCTCAACACAATAAAAGTTATTTATAAGAAACCCAAAGCCATCATCCTCGTTGTAAGGAGGAAAAAAAATAAAAAAATAAAAAGACCTTAAACAACCCCAACGAAGTCAGAAACAGAACAGCACTGGGCACTAACTCTATTCTTTTAATTTTGTTCTTGAAACATTAGCTGAAACAATAAGGCAAAATAAAAATAAAAAAAAAAAACCTCAAGTAATGCAAGTAGAGAAAGAAGTCAAATATCCCTATTCATAGATGACATATTATTATTATAAGAGATATTAAAAATTCTAGGAAGAAAGTTCTAGAAATAAATCCTGCAATGCTGTAGGATACAGCACAATGCTGTAGGATACAAGTAAATAGCTTATTCTTTACACCAACAACATACATACAGAGAATGTGATCATGGGCATGTTCCCATTCACCATAGCATCAAATTCTGTCTATCTTTTCTAAAAAGGTAATTTGCATTCTAAATTACAGTTAAAAAAATACTGGAGCTTTTCCAAATTAATGACCCCTATGGTACCTTGGGCAGTGGAATAGCTTCATGATTTTTTTTTTCATGAAAACATACTGATTTTGTGACACATTTTAACTCTTTCAACAAATATTCTATTTTTGGATAGATGGCATCATGGTTATTCAGCTATGTTATGAAATTCCACATGTTCTTCGGAAATTTTGTTAGCAGATTATTTTTTACTTTTAATAAGGTTTCTTTTAATAAGGTTTTAGTAAGCCTTCACTTCAGAGACCTACAAACTCATGATTAGGGTTTCATCATTTCTTATATATTTCACACAACAGATTCTCAGTTTGTCACTCTCTACCCTGGTATTTGGTAATAACACTTGTAACATTGTGCCAGATGAGGAAAATAAATAAAGAAAATTTATGTATATTTTTCATTAATCATTCTATTCATTTACATCTCAAATGATATCCTACTTCCTGTGTATGTCCATCACACATCTGCTCTTTCTCCCCTTTGCCTCTATGAGAGTGCTCTCCCACCCACCCACCCTTTCCCACCCCACCACTCCAGCATCACCCTATGCTGGGGAATCAAACCTCCACAGCACCCACATCTTCCCCACCCACTGATGTCAAACAAGGCCATCCTCTGCTACATATATATGTGGAGCAATGGATCACTCCTTGGTTGGTGGTCTAGTCTCTGGGAGCACTGGATGGTCCTACCAGCTGATGTTGTTCTTCTTATGGGGTTGCAATTCCTCTCTGCTCCTCCAGTCTTTCTGCCAGCTCCCACAGTTGGGTCTCTTAGCTCAATATGTTGACTGGCTCCAAGCATCCACATCTGCATTGGTCAGTTGCTGGCCGAACCTTCCAAGGAACAGCATTCCAGGTTCCTTCAGCAAGCACCTCGTGGCAAGAGCAACCGTGTCACAGTTTGTTTTCAGCAGACAAGCTGGATCCCCAAGTGGAACAGTCCCCAGATGGCCCTTCCTTCATTCTCTGCTCCAATTTTTGTCTCTATTCTTCTTTTGACAGGAACATTTCTGGGTTAAAAACTTTGAGATGAGTGGGTGGCCCCATTCCTCGACTGGGAGCTGTACCTATCTAGTGGATATGGTCTCTAAAGTTTCTATCTCCCCTTCTCTGAACATTTGGGCTAAAGCCATCCCTATTGGGTCAAGGGAGTCTCTGGCCTTTGGAAACTTCAGGTGGCTATCCCCAGTTCCTCATTCACCATTGTTACATGTCTTTATTCGATTTCCTGTCCCTCTGTACCACTCTCCCATCTCCTCCATTACCTGATACTGCCTCACCTTATTTCCTCCCCCTCCTTTATCCCTCCCAGGTCCCCCATACCCTCCACTTCCCATGGTCCTCTTGTTTCCCCCTCAATAAAGCACCCATATCCTGGTCTTGCTTCCTTCTAAGTCTTATATGGTCTGTGGGTTGTATCATTGGCATTGTGAGCTTTTGAGCTAATATCCACTTATCAATGAGTACATAGCATGTGTGTTCTTTTGTGTCTGTGTTACCTTACTCAGGATGATATTTTTTAATTCCATCCATTAAAGCCACTATGGAAATCAATCTGGCCATTCCTGAGAAAATTGGAAGTAGTTATACCCGAAGACCTGGCTTTACCAGTACCAGGTATATACCCAGAAGACACTCTAACATGTAACAAGGACACATGTTCCACTATGTTTATAGCAGCCTTATTTATAATATCCAGAAGCTGAAAACAATCCAGATGTCCCTTAATAGAAGAATGGGTACAGAAAATATGTACATTTATACAATGGAGTACTACTCACCTATAAAAAAAAAATGACTTCATGAAATTTGTGGGCAAATGGATGGAACTATCCATGTTTTTAATCACTTGGAAAAAAAAATCATCTTTTCCAAACTGCTACCTTCTAAAGATCAAAGGGGGAAAACTAAGCATACAACTACATTGCATCATATGCTTGTCTTCCTGTTTAAGGAACATATTTCCAAATAGGCAACTCATGTTTGTCAAGTTGTGATATTAGGTATCCTTCTGTTTCATCATTGAATGTCTCCTTAAGTTGGATAGATAAGACGACAAAACCCAACAATGACAGAATATCATGTATGATAAAAGAAGTTAGTACATGAAAACTATTGAGCAAACATTTAAGTAAATTTTACAGATAGGCCAAACTAACAATCCAATAGAATTATATTTTCATATATTCCACTTTCATTTTATGTTTCACTGGGGCCCATGAATGATCAGAGTGAGTGGTATATTTATGCCCATTGAATAAAGCACGGAATATAATTTTGGCCCTTAGAATTATTGTGAAAATGTATAGCTGTATGTCTTAATTTATGACATATTTTCAGTTATATCTATGATTTATTTGAAGGTTGGTCTACCATATAACATCAAATTATATCATTGCTCTTGTGAAGAAATATAATTTTTTTATAACAATCTGCTCTGCGTTAAGGTTCCTGAAATGCAGTGAGGAGACAAGAGGGACTGACTCATAGTTGTTTTATGAACCCTTCTTGGTTGGGATTTATGATTATGGTATAAAATGCACCTTGTGAATATGTTATGATTTGTGCAAACCAGATTTTAAGATTATATATAGAGAGATAATTTTCTTAATTCCTACCTTTATATCCTGTTTCATTATGACCTCTGGGAATTAAATTCCATTCTGTATTTTCTTCTTATTGGTGCCTTTTTATGTATAGATAATATCTGTCTTAATTCCTGGGCTTGGTGTATTCTTTCTGTATCATTTGATTATACTATCTTTTTGTGAGCATTAAGGGAAGAACGCGCATCATGTTGTTTCTAGTAAATGCACTGCCTCCACATTGCCAAACACAGAATATAAATAATGCTTTGTTAATAAAAAATAGGTTTATAGGTGGGATTTCTGACTTCTGAGCACCAACATTCTGTATACACTAAACCAATGAATGAGACACAGGGGGTATTTTGCTTTGCATCCTATTGCTCTGATAAGCTGATTACAAAAAAGCAACAAGAAGAATGAATGGAAACATGCAGCTTCCATGGATGTGGGGAATCCCTAGAAAGTCCCACAGATCTGGGATTCTGGGGGCTCCTAAGACTCAATGTGGATGACCTTAACCAAAATGTCAAACAATGAGGATGTGGAAACTGAAGGGACTACCTGCAGCAGTCATACAGGGCTCCCAGTGGAGGGATGGAGACATCAACCCACCTACAAAACTTTAAACCCAAAATTGCTCCTGTCTAAAAGAAATGCAGGAACCAGAGACTGAATGGATGACTGACCAGTGACTGGCCCAACCTGGGATATATCCCCTGGGCAGGCACCAAAACCTTACACTATTTCTAGTCTCATGTTGTGCTTACAGACAGGAGTCTAACTTGGCTGTTCTCTGAAGGGCTCTAACAGCTGATAATTGAGTCAGATGCATATACTCATTGGGTGGAGGTCAGGGACCTCAAGGAAGAGCAGCAGTGTCAATTTATCTGGACCTCAGGGAGCTCCCAGATTCTGAACCACCAATTAAATAGCATATGCAGACTGGTATGAGGCCCCTGGTATGTAGAAAAGGACTGCTTTGTCTGGCCACAGTAGGAGAGGATGTGCTTAATCCTATAGAGACATGATACCCCAGGGTGGGAGAATACTCAGGAGGTTCACCTTTAAGAGGTGAAAGGGGACTGGAAGAAGACCTTTTCAAGGAGTGGGGGGGGGGGCAACATCTGGTATGCAAATAAGTAAAATAATTAATTATTTCTTAATAAGAAAACCAGAGAGAGAGAGAGAGAGAGAGAGAGAGAGAGAGAGAGAGAAAGAGAGAGAGAGAGAGAGAGAGAGAGAGAGAGAGAGAGAGAGAGAGAGAGAGAGAGAGAGAGAGAGAGAGAGAGAGAGAGAGAACTAACATGGGAGATGAAAGGATTTATTTGATTAACCTTCCATGTCACAGTTCATCACTGAAGGAAACAAGAGCAAGAGCTCAGGGGTAGGAGCCTGAAATGAAGAATAAAACATGGAGGAATGCTGTTAACTGATTTTCTCCCAATGACTTGCTCACTTTGTTTTTTTGTTTGTTTTTTATTTTTTGTTTTTTGTTTTTGTTGCTGTTGTTTCTACTGTTGTTGTAGGGTTTTTGTTTTATATTACTGTAGTTTTCGAAAAAAGGCAAGATCACAGGTAAGTTTAACAACAATGGGATGAACTTTCTCACCTAAGTTATTAATCAAGGAAATGTCTCCAAAGGCACGCTTACAGATTATTCTGCAAGAGGTTATAGAAGTAAAGATGAACAAAAACGCATTTGTTAGCGATAACCCTAGGGATGGTACTGCTGGTAGATGTATTTAAATCTCTCCAAGGCTGAACTGTCTCTTAAATTTAATGATTTTCAACTCTAAAAGCAAACAAAGTATCAAACAAATTAAACAGGTTATATTTAGGAATATATATGTACACACAGATAATAAAAGTTAGTGCAAAAAGAGGAGGGCATGAACTTAAAGTGGAATTGGGAGGCCCACATAGGAGGGTTTGGAAGGAGCATACAGAAGGGAGAAATGTAGTAATTACTAATCCCGAAATTTAAAAATAGAGTAACTTTAACTGGATTGTCTTTGATCTAAAACACAAAATTATACAAAAACTATAAACTCTAGACTGATACATGTTGATATTGCTTATTAGTTATAGTTGATTCATACATATATACATACATATATATGTATGTATATATGTATTGTATACACACACACACACACACACACACACACACACATATAAGTATTCTTGCAAGAGGCAGGTAAAGAGAATATGAACAGAGTTCGGGAGTTTTAATATGCCAATGGTATTTGGGAATCTTAAAGATAGTCCTTGGTTTCAGACTCAATACATCAAAATCTATTCTATAATCTCTAGGTTAAAATGTAGAAGAGAATTCTTTTTTAAATTTATTTTATTTTATTTATTTTCTTGCTCACTGTCCCCCTCCTGGCTGCCTCCTTGCATAATGCTTCCCCCATCCTATCTTCCTTGTCACCTCTGAGCAGGTGTCCACCCTTCAGGTGCTGGGATTGTCTCTCTGTGCCTTTTTATCAGTCCCATGCTCTGATTTACTTTTATTCACTTCCTTTGGTTTCATAGTCCCCTTCTACTATTGGTTTGTTCTCTGTTTTTCTCTGTTGTGTTCAAATAAATTTCTTGTCTTATTTTACACATTTGCTTTCAATTTTCATGCTCAGTAATTAATATGCAACAACTTACCACATTTATAATTTTAGTCTTCCTACCAAACTTTTGGACTTGAAGAAATGATAGCTTTTAGATGATTATTACTGTTAGCACCAGGATACT
>NC_034608.1:68827241-68860469 GCF_900095145.1 Mus pahari
TCCCACGTGGAACACCTTGGCCTGGTCTGCTGCTTGGTTTATCTGCCCAAAATATAAAAATTACTGTGTTTGCATAGTGGTCATATAAATGTATTGAGTATGGATGTTTCTACAGGTATTATTGTGCTCCTGCGATATTGCTGGAGATCAAACGTCAAGTCCAAAGTGGAGAAACAACTTCAGAATCACATTAGAATTTAATTCTACTTGAACACTGGAAATTCTTCAAATATAACAGTAGACTATTTAGATAAAAGAGAAAGCTACAGTTCTGAAAACATGGAATAATGTACTTTGAGCTCTGGAGAACAATAACTAACAACTGTTAATTTATATCCAGCAAAGTTAGTCTTAATAATTGAGAATGTATTCATGACAAACATAATATGAAGGAATTCATAAGCCAACAAGAGCTGATAACTGAAGAGCTTCTACATAGATAAAAGGACAAACACATCTACAAAACCTCATGAATAAACCATATTTAAAATCAAAAGTCTATCCTAAATTTTGTTAACATGAGTATGAGCAGATATGAACTGACCAAGTTTAGTCTTCCCAAAGTACAAGTTTCTGACCAAAATAAAAGATAGGTGACTATTTAAGCCACTATGTGACACTTTGGGATGTGCCTGGTGCGGCAGACATGATTAGAGCAGGTTTTTACAATAATAACATGTGTCTGAAATCCATGGTATTGCTGTTGAAATGACAAGCATCTCTCCTGAGAATATTGTTAGTAAGATACAAAGGAAAATGAAAATTTAATTAGTGAAGGTTTAAAGAAAGTCAAAGGTTGTTAGAAGGGAAGGCTAAGAGAATACCTGGTATGTATGAACATGGTCCCTGCCAACGACTGTCATCTGCAAAACTAGAAAATGAAAAAAGGTGGTCACTGAACTTGTTGACACTACTGAGAAGGTTCTCAAGTAGAATATTCAAAGTGCCATCTGGTATCTTCTCATCACCCAAAATAAAATGTTAAAGAAAAGCTATGGCATAAACTTGCATTTAAACTGTAAAATGCCCTCAGCTTTTGGGTTATAAAATAATCTGGTCTTCCTTTCTAGTCTATCCTCAAGGCAAGAAACAATCCAATTACTAAATAATAAGTTTGGGGATTACAACAACCCAAGATTAGATCATAAAAAATTTTAAGGGAATTAATCATAAAATATTTCAGAAAGATTGAAGTCCTAAGTATGGCTTCAGGAAACACCTTTCAGTTCAGCTTCATAAAATAGTCAGACTATGAACACTTAAGGGTGTTTTTCTACAATAGTTATAAGTGCATGAACATAAAGATATGCTTATAGATATACTTTTGTTAGATAGCCTATATTTTGTGAGTATACATTATGTAAATGTTATGTATTACATAAATGCATACATTTTATGTATTTATAATTTTTGATGTGTACTACAGGAAACAAGAACACTGTTATATTTATATTTGACAATGGAAATGCAAATTTTCTATAAACATGAGTGAAAACACACATTTGAATTGAGTCAAATTAGATAATTCATATCAAAATTAAAAGAGCTTCTCCAACAATCTTCTCTGATATTTGCTATGGCCCGTGTATGTTCTGTCATGACCCTGGTAGAAGGAAAAAGACATCATTTTATTAAATTCTGGAAGAAACCTATATCAATTTTCTTATAATATTTCCTGGCTGCATTTGTCACTTCCCACTTCCATTTTTCTCTTGCATCAAGTGGAGAGAGTTACAGTATTTATAGAATTGTGATAAGATTTTTAAAAAGCTCTTTACATGTTTCATATACAATAAATTGCTTCTGTATATATAATTAAAACAAATGATTACTGATTTTGTCCAAAATAATTATGTAAGGTAGTGAGAAAAATATAAAAACATTTTACAACATAATGAAATTTAATTACATCACATTAGAATATATATTATATATATAATATATATTCTATGTAATATATGTGTGTGTGTTATAAAATATATAACAGTAAATAAGAATGTTGAAGACAATTAAATATAAGGTCTATTTATGAGATAAAGCTATATTATTTCTGTTTGTTAAATAACAGATTTTATCTGGTGTGGTCTATTTTTCTATGCCTCCCTCTATATACCATTTCTAAAGACTCTGATATCTGATCTACGGAGGCTGCAGGGAGGGTATATGTACACAGGATGAAGAAGGATGTAGCTATCCCTCTTCAGTAAACTCACCCTAATATTTCACCTAATAAAATGTACTAATATGCTTATGTTTGCAGTATTACAACTAAACTATATATGCATAATACCTATTCTTAATTATACTTTAGGGAAATCCTACTTCAATAGGGTGACTGAAGTGAATATATCCATATTTATTAAATTAAACTTTATGATTTAGGAAATTAACAATGGTGCCAATGGTATTTGTGGAAATGTGAATAAATAAGGCTTCTGTTTGCTAGTAGGCTAAACACAGAATGTGAGATGAAAAGTCGTCTACATATTTGTATAGCTACTAGGGACATGGAGATTTAAGGAAAGCAAAGAAAAAGCAGATGTCTGGAGAACGTTGTGGAGTTCATGGATATGTTATGCTTTGTTTTAGCCATAGGACATTTGATGTTAAATAGAACACATAACCTTAACCACAATAATACAATGACTCCTAAACTCTTTGTCTATTTAAATTTCAGATGGTGATCACTAATGACAGGTTTTTAAAAACAAACAACAAAATTCAATGCAACCTTGAACTTTTACTTTAAATGTTAAAGAAAAAAATGAATGCCAATATTGATCTAAGAAAAATCAAAAATATTTGGGAAAAGCCTAAAAAAAGAATATTAGAAATATAAGACTACATTTACATTAATACCAAAATACCAGAGATCATTAATAGATTTTGAGTAATTTAGAAATCTTATAAACAGGGGTACAAAAGAACAAACATTTGTTTAAATGTCTTTGGGGTGTTCTTTGTTGTGAATGGCTGCTGGGTGGTATAAGCCAACACTTGATCTCTCTCTAAAGTTGTGAAATGTTTAATTTATTTTCAAATGTACTCCCTTCAGGATAGCTGTTTATCTCCTATTTCCTTTTCCCCCAAGATAACTCAACTTGGGCAGCTATTTTTGCTAAATTACAGATCTCCTTAGGCATTGCTTATTTATTTCTAAATGGTCTTTCTCTGGGGTGATGTATGGAACATTTGCTTTCTCTATAATAAAGAAAAACTATGTTTTATTAATGAACACAGCATGTTAGCATGCAAAAGCTATACACACAAAGTAATTGATTTCTGAAAATTATAAACATACAGATTTTTGTAATTTAATGTGAATCTGCAATCCTGAATTTTTAAAGTCTGTAACACCATTCTTCACTTAAAACAAATAAAAACACTACCCTCATGTTTTCGTGATTTTGAAATTCGCATTTGTACTACAGCGCACAGCACTCTCCAGACATAATAGCCCATCTACAAAGACAGGTTTGAAGATCACACCTAAAATTGTTTTATTTTCCACTTGTTTGTGGAGAGGGTGACAGAAACGATATCTGATGTTCTATTCTATCTCTCCCCATCTACTTTCTTCATGAGCATCTCTCAGTTACCCCAGAGCTAGCTGATATTCAATTAAGTCCCAAAGATCCTCCAGTCTGTTTCCCACCACCACCATTCCTAAAGTACTGGGGTCATAGGCTTGGACAGCTATCCACATCTTCACAGGTGGGTGTTAGGGTCAGAGCAAAGGACCTCAAGCTTGTGCAGAAAGAAAGACTCACTGAGCTGTCTTTCCTGGTCCTGTGCAAACAGTCTTATGCTTGTAAGTATACAGGCAAAAAAAAAAAAAAAAAGGCAATTAAAATGTTATTTATTTATTCCAAATATCATATCTAAACATGATCAAATACTATCTACATGCTCTTTCAATTTATACAAATTCATTCTAATTAATCTGTAAAGAAAATCTGTGAATTATAAATTAAATAGCACATAAGGAACAATATTAAAAAGATAACATACTTAACATTTGAATTAGTAGGTGACATGGTCTAATTTTTTTTTTTTAACTCGTTTACTGGTATAACACTGGTTTTATTTAAAATTGAAATATAACTTAATAATATGTTCACTGTGGTTCATGAGATCCTATGCTAGTATAGCTGCAATGTACTGGGTGTTTGATTTTAAGGTGGCCTAAGTATATGTCTGGATCTCCTAACATTTCTGATGTTAAATTGCAATATATATGTACATTTCCCTGGGATCTTCTATCACACAAACCAATTTGAAGTGAACATTTCTGGTTGATTTGAGCAGTAGATTTCATGTTAAATTATATAGCCTTTTATTAGGTTTTGTATTTTTTTAAAATTTGTGTGTGTGTGTGTGTGTGTGTGTGTGTGTGTGTATCTGTTTGTGTAACAATAGATGAGTGCAGTTGCCCATGGAGTCCAAATGGTGATGTCATAGGCCCTAAAGAAGAAGTGAATAGTAGCTGTAAGCTAAGCATTATGAACCCAATTCAAGTCCTGTGCAGGAGGTGCAAGTGATCTGATTAGCTGAGCAACCTATAATCTTTTAATTTCTATTTGAGTCATTTTATCCATTACCCATTTCTTGACAGCTCTACTTTGTTTAGCTACTAACACATGCCTGTAGATGTTCTGTTATTCTTTCCTGTAGCTGTATGTTAATTCAAATAGCCTTCTCATAAATATCTCAAAATATGAGCAAGTCTTATGAGATGAAGAACGATTCACTATTAGCGTTATTAGCATGACTGAGAGATTTGGTAGCAGATACACATAGGGCCCTGAAATGTAACCTGACAAAGGCTCGGTAATGCTTCAAAACCATTGTGCATTGTCCTATGTATGTGACAGGAAGGGGATCATGGAAAATCTCTGAAATGTCTTTCTAGTCTTTCTCTCATTGTCTACATTATCCTTCATTCAGAAAGTTCTTTTGAAAAACAGACGCTTTGACATACCTCAAGTTTCCTCTTCTGGGGAAAAAAAAAACAATTCTCATTCTGTACAGCACAGACAAGTTGAGAATTTCCCTATCTTTCTCTGCTCACTTACCTTCAGGATGCTTATTTACCATGGTGAAGCTTCAGGAAGCTTCAGGAAGCTTCACCATGGCTGGAATGATTGGCTATATAAAAGTTTCTTCTACCTGGTAACCAAGTTCACTGGACTACATTCTGCATCCTGGAGAGTATAGCCTATGAGCACAGGCAGCAACACTCTTCACAAGTTTCTTTTCTTTTCTTTCTTTCTTTCTTTCTTTCTTTCTTTCTTTCTTTCTTTCTTTCTTTCTTTCTTTCTTTTTTTAAAGGTAATCTAACTACTTTTTTATTTCGGATCAATCACAATACTATTCAACTCTTCATACCCCTGTCAACAATGTGTTCCCAATATACATTTTTTTCTTTCTGATATATGCCAGAGTTTCTACTGTTTTCTCCACTGAACCCTCAACAAAATCATCCATATCCTGTATTGATGGCGAAACATGCTTGTCCATTACTCACTTGAGAAGTTGTCTGTCCTATGCGCATTAAGAGTTCAAAAGCTGCTCCTCTAAAACAAAGTATCTGTAAACAGTGGTTGCGTGAATGAGACATGTCACCCACAGTCTCACACATTTGAACACTTGGTCCAGATTCCTGTACTGTGTAGGAAGTTTATAGAACCTGCAGGAAGTGCAAAATGTTGATGGAAGTACTAATCAGGAAGTAGATCTTAAGAGTTTATGGCCTTGTTTTTGCTGCAGGGAATCCGATGTCCTATTTCTACTTGGCTACACCAAGATTTGTGTCTGAGGATAGTTTCCTGCTCCAGCTGCCTATATACATACGTTATTCAACATTATGGAAGGAAGTGGTAAAATACATTCTTTCTTTACATAAGTTATTTTGTTTTATGGTATTTTATATTATCAACAAAAGTAAATAAAACATAAAAGAATACTCACACCTAAAACTGAGTTACGGATAAAGAATTGATATATATTATACTAGGGATTCTGGAAAATCTTAGGCTTAGTGCTGGCATCTAGCAAGTATCTGTCCTCTATGTCATGACATGATCATAAATATCACCTGGTAAGTCTTCCATTTTAGTGAAACTTTATAATGTCCCTAATACCTTCATAGGTGTGATTCTTATGATCTCATCTAAGATTAATTATCTAGATAGTCCTGTGCCAAAATGAAGTATTTATGTGAATTGAAGGAGTAAGTTCCTACAACAGGAACTCAGAGCTGGGGCAAAAAATGGCTCCATTGGTAAAGTTTTGTTATATGTACATGTCTTAGTCAGGGTTTCTATTCCTGCACAAACATCATGACCAAGAAGCAAGTTGGGGAGGAAAGGGTTTATTTGGCTTACATTTCCATACTGCTGTTGATCACCAAAGGATGCAGGACTGGAACTCAAGCAGGTCAGAAAGCAGGAGCTGATGCAAAGGCCATGGAGGGATGTTCTTTACTGGCTTGCCTCCCCTGGCTTGCTCAGCCTGCTATCTTATAGAACCCAAGACTTCCAACCCAGAGATGGTCACACCCACAAGGGGACCTCCCCCCTTGGTCACTAATTGAGAAAATGCCCTGCAGCTGGATCTCATGGAGGCATTTCCCCAACTGAAGCTCCTTTCTCTGTGATAACTCCAGCTGTGTCAAGTTGACACAAAATTAGCCAGTACAGTACATAAGGACCTGAGATTGGATAAGAAAAGAAGGAAAAATAGTCACTTTCTATTTATAATATGAATGATTATTCAGAAGTAATAACATACAGGCACTAAATGTCAAAGTTCCCAGTTTTGTAAAAGAAATACTATTGGTTATAATGGGAGAGACAGAACCTATAGTAATAATAGTGCAAGATGACTATAACTTTATTAAAGAAATGCATACAATCCAGACAAGTAAACAACATAAATACCAGACATGGAACTGTACAAGTCTGGGCATTCAAGAGTCTGAGGTTTATCTAATTTAAAAAGAAAGAAAGAAAGAAAGAAAGAAAGAAAGAAAGAAAGAAAGAAAGAAAGAAAGAAAGAAAGAAAGAAAGAGTCTGAGGTAGGGGGATGATAAGTTTTAAAACTATACTGGTGTGTAAAACAAGACATTTCCCCCCAAAATAAAGTCTGTATAGAAATACCAGAAGTATGCTGAACCTTAAAACAAATGAAGTTAACAAACATTAAATTTCTGCCCAATGATCATGAGCTATGCTTTTTTTGTTGGACAGGACACATGCATATAGTCTATATAATGTTGCTTGTATGTATGTTTTCAGGAATGACCATTTGATAGTTTATAACCAGTGAATGTGTTCCACCATGGGGAAGACAACTTCTTTTGTTCTCAGCATGTCTTAGTGAACTCTAGCTTTAAAACTACTTTTCTACATAATCACAGCTGTCAGCTATAAAGTAACTAAATCAACCTCCGTTTGATCATGCATGGATGAGGAACAGGATTTATGGACAATGTAATTCCCTTTTCAAACTATTCATATGACAGAATAAACCATGTCTACAGACTTGTATACTTCTAGATAATTGCTTTAATGGAGAACAATAAAAGCCACTACTAGGTCTTTTACTACCCTAGGAGAAAGTCAGATCAAGAAGTTCCTCATTACATCATATAGTAGGAGTTTACAGTTTACAGGTTCAGGTAGTTTATTCACATTGTATTTCCTTGTTACAACAAATACTTTTGGAATGAGAGCTTTTTCAGTCTCATAAACCTCACTGGTGAATAGAAAAGTTTAAATTCCATCCTTTATGTATATTAAATCACCTAAGCTTCTTGGCTTGGGTTCTTACTGAACCAAACATTATTTACATAAATTGTCACTGAGATTCAGTGATCATGATTAGTATAAAATAAAATTTCCTTGGCTGCATAGCTTAGGTATTATAATTGTATATTTTCATTTATTTCAATTTTAGGATTATATAAAACTCACATACATATCTTTTAAAAACAAGTCTCCCTGATTGCTGTATTATTTTATTTAATATACTAATTTTAAAAAGTACAAAGTCCTCAAATACATTTCTCAATTAATATGACTTTATGGTTATATTCAATTAATATTTTTAATTCTTCATGTACTTCTATAATAAAACTTGCCTTTAAGCCTCTTATTTAGCATTTGATTAATTTTGTGTTAATAATAGTAGAGACTAATCCCCTGTGCCCAATTATTCCTTCAACATTTTTAACTTTCTCATTGGCATTTTTATGTATTTAATGTTTGGAATATGTAAAGAACAATGATCTTGAATATGAAAAGACTTTGGAATTTTTTTATACATAAAAGAAACAGTTCTTTTGAATAAAAAAATAAGATAATGTGTAAGAAACACAGGCATTGTGCAGCCAAAGGGTATGATTTAGCCCACAAATTGTAAACTTGAAAGGACTAACATTGAAAGAACATTTTTCAATAGTAAGTCATGACTTTGTTCATGTTCTTGAAAGGTAATATCCTAAGACAGTCAGTAAAGCGTGAGTTTGTATCTGTCTTCTCTTTCTAATGGTGGAGGGTTGACTTCATGTTTTTAAATCGTTGACCTTTTCTTTCTCTAGAGCCAGACTTGAAATAGAGCATTCTATAGGATTTACTAGATGTGATGTTTAATACTGATTTTTCAACTTAACAGGATCTAGGGGAACCAAAGAGACAAGATTCAGTAATCACATGAGAAAAAATTGTCTTAATTAGATTACTTGAGGTAGAAAGAACGACCCTAAATCTAGGGTACATTATACTCTGGGTTTAGGTTTAGCATTACATAAAGAGGAGGACACTGCTAAGCACGATATCCCCACACCATATTCTGCTCCTTGACGTTTTGTATAATGTGGTCAGTTGCCTCAAGGTCCTGTCAACATGATGCCCCCACTGTGATAAACTATAACCTGGAACTGCCAGTGAATGTGAATCAATCCTTCCTTAAGTTGGTTCTGTCAGAAAATTTTATCCTAATGACAAGAAAAGTAACTAAGACTCTAGGTATATTCAACTCTGCCTTCCAGGGTCTAAACACTTCCAGGAGGTCAATTTTATAACCTTTTCTTACCCTGTCAGCACATTTTTCAGGTTAAACCTGATTATCTGAGTGGGCATTGTCCCGTATTTTGTTAATCTCCGCATTAACAAAAAAAAGTGTACTTCAAATCACTGTCCCTTTAAATCAGTTGTTGAATGCGATTTAATGTAAGATTGATTAGGGTCAACCAACTACTTGGAAATATAGATAATTATCTTTCCTTTTATGTTTTTCCTTTTATGAGTATGTTCCAGTTTTTTGCAAGAGTACAACACTGGAGAAATAACTGGAGGTTTACAGGTGACTACCCTGCTTTCAGAAACAAGGATTTTAAGGAAACATTGGAGGCAAGGCTAGGAAGAGGGACGAATAGCAATGGCCCTGAAATAGATACATCTAATAATAAATGGATTGGCAGAGTAGCCTCCTGGACCTATCTGGTCTGGGGCCAGTTATCTATTCTTGTATCTGCAGAGGTGGGAAGCTTAACCTCTTGTCATTTAAGCTATGGTGACTCTTGGGAATATTCGGAAGTCAACACTGCTCCCTTTTAGAAAAACTCATGCTTTAGCCTTGAAAGGAGGTTTGGTATTGATCTGGAGATTTCTCTGTAGGTTGATATGCCTTTTCACTTAGATTATCTCTTCTTCCTATGGTCCACATCCACAGTACCTGAAATTACATTTTCTATCTAATTTTTCTGCTTATATTTTATGGTTTGAATGTGTGTTCTAAGGAATTATATCCTATAAGGTTGGGCTATAGGGCTAGTTTAGAGTCAAAGAGTCCCTAAGAATTACTGTCTTCGTTGTCACAATTTTAGAATATCCCAACCTCCTTTCTAGTGTCCAGGGCATTTAGTTATCTATATAAAATGTTTGCAATTTTAAATATTTTTTTTGAAAAAATAAAGGCTTAAAACACTTGAGGAATTTGAAAAAGATATTGGGCTGATATAGGCGTTTTAAATTAATTTCAATATTATTTATGAGACAAAAATCTTTTTGTTATTATCTTTAAACATTTTTTACAAAAAGTCCAGTTGTTATACCCCTCCCAGTCTGCCCTCATCTCATTCTTCCTCCAGCTTGACTCCAAGAGGCTGTCTCCATCCCCCCACCCCACCCCAGCTCCCCACTCTCTGGCCTCTCAAGTCTCTCAAGGTTTAGGTTCATCTCTCACTGAGGCCAGACCAGGCAGTCCTCTGCTACATATGGAGACAGGAAATCTTGGAAGATTGATATTTAAGAAAAATTAACCCAGAAAATTTCTTCCAACATGTCACACTGTATATCTATAAACAGTGAATGAATTCTATAGTATTTTTTTGTTTTGTTTTAACTTAAAGTAAAGGAGATACTGACAGCACTACCACAGCAGAGTTTAGAACTCCTTCAAAATTGGTTTTAATTTCTTAAACTTTTTTTTTTTTTTCGGAGACAGGGTTTCTCTGTGTAGCCCTGGCTGTCCTGCAACTCACTGTGTAGACCAGGCTGGCCTCAAACTCAGAAATTTGCCTGCCTCTGCCTCCCAAGTGCTGAGATTAAAGGCGTGCGCCACCATGCCCAGCTGGTTTTAATTTCTTAATATGATTTATTTTCCATGTATAGTTATGATTTTTCTTAAAGAATGATTTTTGAAAGTTTATCAGTAGTAAAATAGGTTTTCCAGACAAATCATCATGCTGTATGTCAAAGCTTGCAAGGTAAGCCGAGATTTATCATCTACATGTTTTTGTACCCATGCTATAGTTTTGAGCTTTTTTATTCAATAGAATTTACCATATCCTTAGAGTGTCAGGTAGTATTTCTTCATTGTCCAAGCTCCCTGTAAACTTGTAGATATAGAGGAAGGCAAGATCTGTGCCAGGCTCAATTTTTCTAATCTGTTGATAATATATATTAAGGAATCTCTGTCATCAGACAGATAGGCACCTTCTTAAAACCTAAGATTCAATCATTCTCGTTAATCAGTTTTCTCTTCTACACCAGATAATATTTTGACGAGCCTGGGACCCAGGCCTCTTCTCTAAAGCAGCAAGTCAGTGGACCTAGGCAGAACTGGTTTCAACCAAAAAGGATGTCATATCCACCCTCTGCTCCTTCCTTCCATCATCATTTTATCCAGCTTCCTGATTAAATTTATCTGTACAGGTATTAAACGCAAATGAGCCCTGAACTCCAGATAGAATGGGGGATACTGATCGTACCATCGCCTGAATTTCCTACCACCTGACACAAGTGAAGGACTATGAACTGAGCACATGAGCTTTATGAAAAAATGTTCACAGTCAAATAGTGACAGAGAGTAAATGATACTTTCTAAAAGGCTGCACATATTGGAAATGAACATCATTACATTGTTTTATCAAGTGAAAGAAAGAAATAGTCCTTCTAAAGAAAAACATGTTATTAAATACTTTAAAGAGAAGTTGAGGGCTGGAGAGATGGCTGAGCAGTTAAGAGCACTTACTCATCTTTCAGGACTGCAGTTCAGTTGCTAGCACTGAGTTCAATTTCCAGCATCCACATTGGGCATCACAGTTGCCTGTGTCTCCAGCTCCAGGACAATCTGACACCTCTGGCCTCTTTGACTCCTGTACTAACAAGTTCCTACCCACACTGACTTACCCCAAACCAGAGTTATCTGTGTATCTGTGAAGACACACACACACACACACACACACACACACACACACACACACACACGATTTAAAAATGTGTCCATAGGCAACCCTGTAGGGCATTTTCCTAATTAGTGATTGAGGTGGGAGGCCCATCCTATTGTACATGGAGCTACCTCTGAGCAAGTGCTCCTGAGGTATAGAAAACAAGCTGAATATGCTATGGGGAAAGAGCAAACTATCAGTTGCCTTCACTGGTTTCTGTTTTGTTTCTGCCTTTAGTTCCTACCCTGAATTCCCTTCAAAAAGGACTGTGATGGGAATATATGATCTTAAAGAAACCCTTTTCTCCATAAGTTGCTTTTGGTTGTAGTAGTTTACCACAGCAATAGAAAACATATCTAAAATACATAAAGACACACACAAACACATAATTAAAAATAAAAATATGTGGAAACAGTGTAAGCAATAGTACTAGTTACTACATAGGACATCAAAATTTATATGAATATATACTGGTTGTAATAATGTTTAAGATATTACTTACATAATCATTTATCTCATTTGTATGAAAATAGGCTCTTAGTATTATATGAAAAAATGATATACATGATACATATCATAATTTAACACAACAAACAACTAATATAAAATAAAACATGCTGATAAAATACAGATATATGTATAGTAATTGTGTGAGAAGCAAAATTGACTATTAAATAAACTTTTGTAAATAATTTGAGATGTAAAATACATATCTTTAAATTAATGTTAGTTATAAAAATTATCTCTTTGGTGTCATAGATAATAAAAATAAAATTACATACACAAGACATGAAAGTGGCTTCATAAAACCCAGAAGAGCAGACCCTCTAAGTGGAAGGTCTTCCATCAAATTGAAACAAAAAAAAAATTAGAAAACTAAATTTAAGAATTTTTAAAACTTAGAGAGTAAAGGTTATCAAAACACCTTTACAAATCTAGTTTTAACTTTCTGTGGTTCAAGGGTTATAACTCACATAAAAAGATAGAATAGTAAAAAAAAATACAATATAAACATTTTAGAGTAGCTTGAGCAATTTACAGGACCAATTAATTAATAGTAGGTAGCTCTACATGTACTTAATGCTAATTGTGTTCTTTGGTTAGACACTCAGATTTTCTGATTCAGACCTTGCTTCTTGGTAGAATAGGGAAAAAAAAAGAATCTATAAAATGATAATGGTACAATATCTAAGAAAATCAAGGTGGGATAGAATATGTTTTACTCCTTATCATTTTGAAAGACAAGGAGCTCCTTATCTAAGTGATTATATCCTGGGACCAAACTCTGAGAAGGCTTTTCTCAACATATAATGAGCACATTATATCTGTGATGGCTAATCCCCATTGACATCTTCCTGGTACCCATGGCAACATAGCTGTGGTTTATAAGGATGCTTCAAGAAAGGTTTAAGCAGACAAGGTAGAAGTGTCCCAATATAAGAGATATTATTACATGGGCCCAGAATAAAATAAAAAATGGAAAATGGCAATTAAAAGCTATTAATCATTATAAGATGATAACAGCAAGCATTAAACTGAATCGATGCTTTTCTGAGTGTTTTGGTGACCTTACAGTTACAGGCCCATGAAGGTTTGCTCCATTATACAGTTTGATGTACATTGACATCAGCTCCAACCTGCAGATTAGGAAATATAAAAAAAGTGATTCCACTGAACAAATCACAGGAGTATTTGGTACACTACATCCTCCTAGTGACCGTCCTGCAGTACCTCTCCACACTTCTTGCTACTTGGTCTCTTGTTGATCCAAACTCTTTGTATGCTAGTAATTGGGGGTTGTTTCACTAGTTCTCCTCTCCATCTCTTCTCATTCATCTGCTAACCTCATCTGGGTTCTTCAGTCTTAATCTAGGATATGACTGGAGATTTCTAAATTTCTTCCTTCTGTGGACCATTTTTGTTCAAGTTCCAAAAAAAAAAAAAAAAAAAAAAATGCATCCTTGTCTTACTATTGGCTTCTCAGTCTGAGGAAAACCAAATGACAACTTTAACATAACAGGCTAAATAATTGAATTTCTGAGATCCTCTCCACTAAAAGCCAAGCAAAGAAGTGAAAGTTAATCTATCTGTAGCTCTTCATCTCAGTAGACGTCAACTCAGATTCCCTAATTATATAAGGCAAAACTTAGAGTCCCTTTCTCTAGAAAGTGACATTTAGACCAACAGAACTTCAAGCACCTTAATCTACCACCAGTACCCACTTATGATCACTAGCTCCTCTCTGAATACCCTGCTTATCTCTATTATTACCATTTATAAGGATAATTGTAGCATTTTCTAACATTCTCCCACTTCATCACATTCCTATAGTCATCAGTTGCAGCTAATGCAATATTTTTAACAAAAGTCAATGCATGTATTTCTCTATTGGCACGGTTTATTATATTTTAGAACAAGAGACCAAATCCTTATGATGGCACAAAAGTGTGATTATTTTTCTTCTTGTTTCTTTCTATTGAGTTTATTTTGTGTTATTTAACTATTCTTGGGAGTGGGGCTTCCTTAGCACATAGTTGACTAACAAAGCGCTGCACCTTTAAACACGTCTGACTCTCCAACTTCCAGCAGTTAGCAAATGAAAATAGCACCCATTCAGTGGAATTCCATATGACTTTCCCCCATATGACAGGATTCTGTCTGATTGTCCTTTCATGAGGTTTGTGCGTGCTTTCACACCACTGTGAGTTCTTACATGCGACTGCCTTCTTCTGTCCAGAAAACAAGCTTCCTTGAATTGCTCCTCTCTCTAGGTCTCTAACAATCTGACCTTCACTGTTTCTTGAAGTTTAGAAGAGAGTGTTGTATAGATGTCCCATCAAGGTCTGAGAAGGCCACATTCTCTTATTTTCATAACATGTAAAACAAGCAAGTTTTATAAGGTTTATTTTGTCCACTGATGTCCCAAGCACTTTAGAATCAACTGCAATAGAGCACGAAGTGTAGTCAGTGTTGTCATTGCACATATTTACACAAATTCAAAGTATTTTCCATAACAATGTTACCAGGGATTATTTTACTATAAGTATATTTTAACTTTGTTTGGCATACTTAAAAATAATCCCTTAAGTAATATGACAATGGCTTACAACTTTAACTTATATTTATCAATTCTGTGGATTTCTAGAGTCCTGAGAGTGGGCTCTTTATACTTTAATTTCTAGTTTTTCATACTACTCATTTTCTAGAAACATCATAGAATGTTTATCTGTAAACTAATTATAAGGAAACAATTATTTTCAATACAGTGAAAAGAACCTTTTGTGAAAGGGAACATTGTGAGAGAACAACATTTAATTACACAGTAAGCGGTCTAGTACAGGACTTCCTCCTGGCTATGTCTGCTATAACTGTGATTAATGGTTAATAAACAATAGGATATTATATAGAGTGTATAACCTTTCATTTTGGGATTACATGTGAAAATGTAGGAGGTAAATCAATTCTAATTTTATCAAATAATTTCACCAACAAAGTAAATTAATTTTATGTCTGAGGATTGTATTATTAATTTGCATTCTCGGTAAAACTACCATTCTTTTGACATACTGTATTTGCAGAATAAGTAGTTTTGATATTAATTAATAAATAAATTGAGAGTTAACAGAATCTTGCCAGAAATGAAACTTTAAAACTTTTCTATGTTCAAATATATTTGACAAATATGGAGACCTGTTCTGAAGATTAATAAAATTCACCAAATATTTTTAAAAAATATCCATCTTCAGCTGAATGTTTTAAGGAAAAGCAAATATGAATACAAAATGATAGTCTGAAAATTATATAAATTTTCTCCAAGGATACTAACTATTTGAGTTAGAAAGCACAAAAATGATTACAGAGACAAGATCTACATTGGACATGCATTGGTTTTGATTAGAAGCTACAAGTTTTTACTGGCATGCTGCAAAATACGGGTATGTAGTAAGATTTTAAAAAAGCACATATTTGGGCAGAATACATTAACAGTCAAATACTATACTCAAGTGACAAAATGACAGTAAGGAAATGGAAAAGTGAAGCAAAGGATAATGCTGTGAATTTTTAAATTGAAATGTTTACAATTAATTCAAGTAGAAACATAATAAAAAAAAACTGTGACTCAGATATCTAAGCCAGGGATTTTCACATGAAAGAATAATAATTAGATGTGAGGAAATGAATCTCTGTTCTCACCTGCCTTACCCTGTGCCTAGAATCCATGTAATGGTGACTTTTATTAGTGGATATTTATACATGTATATGTGTATATAAGTATGTCAATATAAACATATGCATACAAATATGCATCTTCACATATGCATACATCCACCCATGCATGCACGCACATATGTGCACAAATGCATGCTTCCACACACACAGATATACTTTGATACATGGGCCATTCCTGCAGTTCTACAAGTGTAGCTGTGGCAAATTTATGATTCAATACAAGGTGTGCAATACTTCTACTAATTGAACTAGAGTCTCAAAAGGATTCTCAAATTCATACTTTTTTTCCATTTTGTTTTGCTTTGTCATTTTCATTCAGAAAAATCTAGAGCCTTAAAGTAAAATAAAGTAGGAAGTTGGTTTCTCATTTTGCTCTTTCACCCTTGAGCATGGAACAGTAATGTTCTCTGGAGGAATCATGGTTCATGGTGCCACCAATATTGTCAAGACAAGACTATCAAACTTGCTTACTCACTTATATGATCTAGTCTCCAGAAACATTAGACACAACTTTTAAGTTTTATAAACTATCTAGTTTTATATATTATATATTGCAGCACAAACAATGACTGTTAGTATTCATGTTATTTTCCTGGAGAAAAATAAGCTCCTGGAGAAAAATAAATGTATAAATCATCTCCCTTCTCTAAATATTAAATATATTTGACATGCTGTTGTCTCCTGACCAGTGGTTAAAAGACACACTAAAGTAAAATCCATGATCTAATGGAGAAAAGTTATCAAAATATAGTTTTTTTTTTGTTTTTTTTTTGGTTTTTTTTTTTGGTTTTTCGAGACAGGGTTTCTCTGTATAGCCCTGGCTGTCCTGGAACTCACTTGGTAGACCAGGCTGGCCTCGAACTCAGAAATCCGCCTGCCTCTGCCTCCCAAGTGCTGGGATTAAAGGCCTGCGCCACCAGGCCCGGCTCAAAATATAGTTTTTAAGGATTGAAAATTTCCTGTGAATATTTTTCCTTCTCAGAAGTATTTTGTGCAAGTAACGCTGACTCTTTCCTCTTTAACTCCTATACATTTAAAATATATTAACCACCTATTTATTGCAAATTTCATGTCACTAAGCTGCTGCAAATTCATTTGAAACAACAGTTTCTATTTTCACTTCTGAGGACAGGTTATGATGGTCATGAGCATTTTCCAGGTTTGTTTGCATTAACAGCATTTTTCTATATTACACAAGATAAAAGTGAGGATGGTATATTTGTAAGGAGTCCTAGTTTAAATCGATGGAGTGGTTTTATTAAACTCTTAGGACATAGTGCTTAGAACTGGAAGTATCATGAAAGATACCAGATTAGTCCCAAATCTAGTGTTTAAAAATAATCCAACTGTGTTCCATCTGATAGCTGACTGGGGCCCCCAGTAGAGTAGCTAGAGAAAGTACCCAAGGAGCTGAAGGGGTCTGCAACCCTATAGGTAGAACAACAATATGAACTAACCAGTACCCCCAGAGCTCGTGTCTCTGTCTCTAGCTACATATGTAGCAGAAGATGGCCTAGTCAGCCATCATTGGGAAGAGATGCCTCTTGGTCTTGCAAACCTTATATGCCCCAGTACAGGGGAACACCAGGGTCAAGAATTGGGAGTGGGTGGGTAAGGGAGCAGGGAGTAGAGGGTATAGGGGACTTTGGGGATAGCATTTGAAATGTAAATGAAGTAAATACCTGATAAAAATTGGAAAAAAATGAAAATAATAATCTAAGTAAGAACTACTTTACTTGTGTGTGTGTGTGTTTTTCAATATGTGTATGTGTGTGTGTATGCATGTATGTATGTATATTTGTTTTCATGAATGCACATGTATCTGCAGGTGCCCATGTCTTTGGAAGAAGATGTTGAAACCTTTGGAACTAGAATTACGATTATTTATGAGTCACTCAATGTTAATGATGGGTTCTAAGCTGTGGACCTGGGGTAGAACAGTAAGTGTTCCCAATAACTGAGCTGTCTCTATAGCCTCTGATTCATAGCTTTTTGACATATAAAAGAAGCATCATCCTTGATACATTCTTAAATGTGCAAGAGCCTTTCATATGTCCTAACATAAATTGTGGATGCAGTTTTGCTAAATCACATATTTTATTGAATACAAAAATGCATCATAGAAATTTAAAATGCTATTTCTATGCACAACAGTAAACAGTAAATGTATTGACTTATATTATCAATGTTAGGTCCAAGACTAAATTACTTTGTAGTTCTCATAGGCTACATATAAACCAATGTCACAATTTCACAGACTTAGGAATGCAACTGTTTATTATTTCTGAAATGATATAAAGTCTAGCATAGTAAATGACCAATAAATTTTCTCTTACTCAGATTAAGAAAAAAAAAAGCCTCAAAATTTGTTTGATAAGGGAGAAACTTTATTTTAATATTAAATGTACATATACATCTTAACAATGTTCTAAATTAAAATTGGACCTCATTAAACTTGATGTTTTCAGTGATCAAGTATTTTGAAAAATAAAATTTCATAATGTGTTAAGCTTTAAAAATAAACAAGGAGG
This sequence comes from Mus pahari, assembly GCF_900095145.1. Lineage (NCBI taxonomy): Eukaryota > Metazoa > Chordata > Mammalia > Rodentia > Muridae > Mus > Mus pahari. The sequence goes on from NC_034608.1 coordinate 68,845,737, forward strand.
CTGAAGATGGCCTGTAAGTTCAGAGGAGTGCCGGTTTCTCTTCCAAAGGGAATGTTTAGATCATAGCACGCAGGCTGAGCAGTTCACAACCACCTGTAACTCTAGCTTCAGGGGCTCTGACAGTCTCATCTGGTCTCCACAGGCACTGGCACACACATTGCACATTCACACATTAATAGAATTATAAATTTAAATGCTTTAAAATAAACCTTTTATGAAATATTTTTAAAAGATAACTTATCTCAAAGACAATCAATAAACCAGAGATTGTTACAACATGAAAATGATGTGTGTAGATTATAAGGACAATAACAGTTAGGACTGTCTAGCTATATCATAATATCACTTAATTCCTATTACTCAAAGCATTTCTGTGAGGTAATATCGCTGGGACCCATGATTTACAAAAAATTCAGATGTAGGAGGCTAAGGCCCCTCCCCTGGGCTACCCGAAGCTGCACCTTAAAGATGGAACCTGTCGGCTATGGAGCTTGTGGTAAACAAGTCCATATTTGGTGGTGATGTGTGTCCCGCTCTTCTGGTTGGCTGAGGCCGCGTGCCTGGTGAGGTGACATGGCCTGCTTTGATTGGAGTGGATATGAGAGTATAAAAGGGCTTGTAGCCCAGGGCTCGGGGGAGAAGAAGAAAAGAAGGTTGCTGAATAAACTGCTGAGAGAAGAACTGGTGGTTGCGTCTTCCTTGTTGGTCAAGAGAGCAGACGCCACATTCAGAATGTGAACCTAATCCAGGTCTATTGATTCAGAATATTTATTTAATAAGATGTCTGGATAGGGATCAAACTAATAAAAAGGCTTAAGAAACTGGTCAAAGATTCTAAAATATTTTATTAAAAAGATGTTCAGTGAACAATGGCAGAGTACTGTACGGGGACCATAGGATAAGAGCAAACTTGGAGATTGGGCAAAGTCATGGCCTTGAGATAAAGTGACAAGGAATCAATTCACTATGTCTAACAAGAAAACTGTACCAAAGGAGCATACTTCTCTAAAATTTCAGAGGCATGCCATTGCAAGTTCAAGCTGTTGCAGGTACTGTGCACAGAGAAGCCATAACCAAGTTAATATTATTTTACAACATAAGAATTGTCAGAATTAATCCACATACCTAAGGCAATTAGTTATTTTGAATTCCACATACCAATTAATTATGGAACAATAAAATCAAAGCTGCAATATAGAAAAGATCAAGTCAAAACATCAAAGTTTGCTATAGTAGTGTACCAATACACAAAAATAAAAGTATAAAAAGGACAGGATACATATGTATAAATTTATCTTACTTGTTAGGAAACATACTAGCTTTAGTGATTAGTCCTCAATTAATTTCACAGGCAAATATGAAGATCAGTTCAGACATTAAACTATATAATGGTCTGTTCCTGTTGCAATGGAAGATGATTTTGGCTTCTCCAGAAGAGTCCCAGTTCAGAATTCTTTCTATGCAGTAGTCCTGCATGGTCCATAGCCATATTCAGGCTTTCAAACAGTGTAGTATGTTCATACACAGTGCAGAATGTGGTTGCTTTTGGAAGCTGAGACTATCATGGGGAATGGTGAAGACAAATTTGAACTTTTTAAATGATAAGGACCTTGAGGAATATCTCCATGACCATGAATAATTTATTTGTGAAGTAATTTTTTAAAAACTTTTATTGCTTACAGTACACTTTTAAAGCAAATTTAGTGTTTAAGTGACTCTTTCGCTCAATTAATATTAGAGTTGCTATCTTACCACTAACTTGACAGTATTGCCTAAGGCATGTCCTTCTGAATCCAGAAGTCAGTGTCCACAGAGATAGTTCAGTGGGTAAGGGCACCATGTCTCTAGTAAAATTGCGTCAATATTCTAAACTTAAAAGTGCCAAAGGTTTCTAAAAAATAAATAATGAGACTGAAAGAAAACCAGGGAATTTCATATGCAATACTTACTTCTATTCCACAATCACAAAAAAAAAAGAGTCGACATTTGTTTTTCACAAATTACTATCCAAAAGACAAAAACAAAAACAAAAACAAAAACAAAGCCCAAGAGCTTACAGGGACTCTTGGTTTTTCATGAGTAGAATTTATTCCAAAGAAAGGGAGCCACAGGCGTGTTTCAGGGTTGGTGGTTGACCTCCTTTTCATTAATTGGAAGAGGTCTTTTAGAGAGAGAAAAATGCTCAGGTCATCAAATCCTGCTCTGAACACTGGCTTTTACATTACTGGGTTGGCAATGGTAAAAATTATCATCCACATTCATTAAAGAAATTTTAGTAAAGCTCAAAGCACACATTGCATCTCACACAATAATAGTGGGAGACTTCAACACACCACTCTCATCAATGGACAGATCCTGGAAACAGAAACTAAACAGAGAGACAGTGAAACTAACAGAAGTTATGAAACAAATGGATTTAACAGATATCTACAGAACATTTTATCCTAAAACAAAAGGATATACCTTCTTATCCTGTGCTAATCTCAGAGAAAAATATATATCCTCAAATTTTAATGGGCAAATTGATGCACAGAACCCAAATTGTATTAATCATAAAGTTTAGCTTTAAGTAGTTTTGTAAAGATAATATAACTAAAATTTCCTTCTTAAACTTTAAAAGTCCCGAACTGTCTACATATTCTCCTATTATGATTACAGTAATGTGCTCACGTGAAAAAACGGTAGAATAAAAGCAGACTGTTGAATTAAAACTCTCTTCTGGAGTTTGAAAGTTATACTTGTCCTCCTAATTTAGAATCACTTTTCTAGGTTTCTGTTGTCATTTTGTTTTTGTTTATTTACTCGAAACTTTTAGAATGATCTTCTGCAGCAGCTGCAGCCTACTAATCAAACTTTTACAGGATGTGCCACCATTCGGCCTGTGAGCTAGCTGTGAGTTGTCGCCGCAGCTCTGTTTATTATTTATTTAATCTTTCCTCAAGGACGCTATTTCCCAATTCTCTAAAGCTAGTTATTGGGCAGCCCATCCATCTGTCTTTCTCTGGTGGTTTTCTGCATGCTGTCCTTTAGTGCCATTTTGCTGCTTTTGACAGTTCCCGGGAGCCTAATAATCTGCTCTATAAAACTGTCTTCCTTATGTCCTGCCCTGGTGCCTCCTGTATCACTACATGCTCCACTGGCCTGAATCTCAGTGGTGAATTGCCGCTCTCCCAGCCTGTGCTAATGGACAGAAGCCCACTTGTAACTATAACATGCTCACACAAATATTATCCTAATTAATAAGATAAGGTTTGAAAAAAAAATACAATCGGATAGACCAATTTACAAAAAGATTTATTTTTAATGACCTTTCAAGATACATAAAACAATTTAGAGAACAAAATCAACTTAATTCCAAGAAGAGGATTTGATAGATGTGCCAACAGTGTTCTGAATCCAAAAATATCATTTCTTCTGACTTAAGAGCAAATCAAGAAAACAATTTCCAATAACAATAACTGATAAGCAAAGAAACACAATTATCATATCTCTGGTAAGAGGTACAGTTTATAAAGAATAGAAAGAATTGTTATTGTATGTGTTGCTATAAAGGAAAAATAAGAGAAAATCTTTTACATGAGAACGATGAAAATAAAGAAGGGGGCCTATGTAATGTTGAATGACAAATGCTTAAGATGTTACGTCTTAAGCGGCAAGGACTGAGATGTGAAACACTTGTGTCAACTCCCTTTTGGCTGTGAGTAAATAGGTAACCTACTATACTTAAGAGAATTTGGTTATCTATGTAACTTATATGATGCAAAATATGTTAAATGCTTTTTCTTATTCTAGTCATTTATCCTCATGATCATGTTTAAAGCGAGGCCTTTGAATTTTTCTTTCTGGAATGCCACAATAGCATTAAAAAGATAAAAAAAAATACAGTTAAAAAGATTTTTAAAAATGCCATATAGTACTTTGTTTCTTTCTTAATACAAGAATCTTTATGGCGTGTTTACATCAAGTGGTGATAACACATTAGGATGTCTATTCTTCTGTCCAATAAAAGATATTTAATCATTTGAGCTAACCCAAGTATTACTTATTATTTCAACACTTCTTACTTTCTTGTGATAGAATTTTACAGCTACATCCTTCTGTTACCTGACTTTACAATATGTTCCCATGGAAGTAGAGGTTTCTTTTTTCTATCATTGTTATGTTTTTCTTAGCAATTTGTTTTGACCAATGATGGAAAGCAGATATCACACATGCCAGTGGCCTTCAATGTGCCTGCACAGTTTTGTCTGCCCTCTGGAAGATTTTGTCTGCCCTCAATAGAAAAGCAAAGCTCAGGTAGCCATTAGTTCGGAAGGGAGTCAATGAGGAAAGTACCCTGTCCTGGCCCGTATTCTGAAGTAAAAGCTACACCATCTGACCTGTAGACCTGTAAAGGTGAGATATTTCACAATGTAAGACTCTGATATATTGGAAATGTTTGTTTCACACCATTACTGAAGCCGATATCTAACTAGTACATTAATCATGACACTATTGTTCACCTAGGCAATGGCTGGTTTAGAAATAAACCTATAGACCTAATCTGGACTTGGAAAGATGGGTGCACTGAGTCTGAGTTTACACATACCTTTTCATCAATGATAAACCAAAAGGTTAACATTAGCAAATCATCTCCGGCTATTGTAACTGAATAGATATCTAATTTACTGCCATGCACAAGTATTAGTATAGGCATGTCTGTAGAGCATTTCCTTGATTTATGATTCATATGGGATAGCTTAACCCATTGTAAGTGGTGCCCCACCCTGTGCAGGTGAGCCTGTATAGTATAATTAATCAGGCTGAACAAGCCATGGGGAAAAGAGAGCAGATAACATTTCTTTAAAGACTTTGTTTCTGTTCTGGCTTCCAGGTTTCTGTCCTAAGTTTCTACCATATCTTCCATCAAGGTTGAATTAAGAAGTGTAAGCCAAATAACCTAGTTACTCTCTGTTATGGTTTGCATATGCTCAGGCCAGGGAGTGGCACTATTAGAAGGCCGTGTTAGAGTAGGTTTGGCCTTGTTGGAGTAGGCGTGTCGCTGTGGGTGTGGGCTTTAAAGCCCCCATCCTAGTTGCCTGGAAGCTAGAATTCTGCTGGCAGCCTTCAGATGAAGATGTAAAACTCTTATTCCTCCTGTATGGATGCTGTCATGTTCCCTCCTTGATGATAATGGACTGAACCTCTGAACCTCTAAACCAGTTAAATGTTGTCCTATAAAAATTACCTTGTTCATGGCATTTATTCACAGCAGTAATACTCCAAGACACTCTCCAAGAGGATTTTGGTACTTTATCATAGGAATAGAAGAAAACTAATACACCCTGCCAAAAGCAACTGACCTCATCTATGATAGGAACTCCTCATCTATGGGTAGTACCCTGTGCATCCCCGACCCAAGTTAACTGTGTAACCATTATGCCAGTCTTGTTTGGTTCTATTGTTAATATTTCACGATGTTCCATATTAGATCTAGGGAATAGGTAGCCTGGTTCTTAGATCTTACCATCTTTCTCCCCACTCTTCTATATCTGTCTAGGATCTTTAGGTGTAAGGGCTGCATTTTAGGTGTATCGACATGTATTGAACATCCATAGTCATTCACATTCTCTGCATTTTGATCACTTGTGGATCTCTGTAACTATCTCCAGCATTTGTGAAAAGAAGCATCTTTGATGAGATATAGAAGTTATACTTCTTTTTGACATAAAGCTAAATCTGGAAGTACCCTGACTGAGTTACTTGTTACTGAAAGTTGTTAATTGATAGAAAGTTGAAATGTTATAGACATATAGACTACAACCCATGTAAGTTCATTTTAAACCTACAAAGCTGTAATATCTTAATAAACATTTTTGAAATAATATTTTAAGCTTTATGAACCATATGTTTTCTATTCCAGCCCTATAAATAGATGATCATAATACCTAAAAGATCCAAAGCAAATGCCAAAACTATGTTACAAAATTTATTAATAAAAATAACCACATTTAGCCTGTAAAATACAAATGGACGGGTCTGAACTAAGAGATGAATTAAGATATCTGATAATACTCTTTAGATAGATATCTGTTGAAATTTGGCAGTAAAAGAGAGGTGTTATAGGGAATTCCCATAGAAAGGGAAGAATAGTCAATGAAAGAACCTGAGGTAACTGGCTGACCACATGAATAAAAAGAAGATGTATCCCTACCTCATGCTATGCAATGGGATCCTAGCTCTATTGTTGAACTTTGGTTGAGAACAGGATTCCATGAAATCACTCCATCTTTCCTCTTTTCCCACATGTGACTAAGGTACTAAAAAAAAGCTCCAACAGAAGCTTCCTGTGAACAGCTTCTTGTTTGCATAAGGACTTTCTATTCCTCTCAGTACACACACATGATAACCAACATAAAAGTCTCAATTACATATGCAACTGCATATGTTTGCTAGATTTTTCAAGGTGTAGTCAGGTATGACCAATTTTAGTCATACCTGAAATCCATCTTGCACAATATTAAATAAACCTTTCTATATAAAGGAAATAACAGATCAAAACATGACAACATTATAGATAATTTGTAAAGGGATTGAAACACATGAAAGAAGAAATTATAAAGGCAAATTTTGCCCAGCGACATTAATAGATTAAGATGACATTAAGATATACTTCCATATTTGATAAACTACTAGATTTTTAAAAGCCCCCAAGTATCGAATATTTGAAGTTTTAAAAAAAAGACAGTTGGAATTTCCTAAACCTTTTTATGAAAGTATAAGTTAAAACAAAACCAATACAATAGAATAAAGTGTTATTCTGTATACTTCATGATAACATACTTTAGTACAATGAATGTCCAATGCCACATTTATTCCCTTTGAAGTAAAAATTCTATTTTTATGTCTGAAAGGTAAGACTTGTGCAAGAATGTTCCCACTGGCATTTTTACTAACAAAAACCAAAATAAACAAAGAATCAAGGACAAAAATTTCCATTCAGGAAATAATTAATGTTTATGATATATATATATATATATATGAATGATAGTAGGCATGGTAGTGATAGTAGTGAGATTAATGTTCACCATGTACAACAAAAAAAGAGAGAGATTGGATGACTTATAAAGAATAATAAAAAGGGGATAATCTGGAAGACCAAATAAAGAATGGTTCAATTTCTATATTAAGTGAAAGCAACTAAAGCTCGTATTCTTCTGTACAGTAATAGATATATACATATAAAATAAAGTGTGCAGAAACAGTACAAGATTATAACACAAAATACAAGATAGTAATTATCTTTTCTGGGAGCAAAGGAATGAAAAATCATGAGCAACCACAATAATTTTAATTCTTTGAGAATGATTTTTTCATTTTGTTTCAAATGTGTTTGCAAATATAAATATAAACTTGTGTGTGTTTATATACATGTGTATAAAACCTACACATTCTTTTTTGTGAGTTATATATAACATAAATTATTACAAAATCATGAAACTCAAAATGGCTGATTATTTATCTATAGATTATAAAACAATATTTGCAAGTAAGTTAGTTAAAATTAATTTTCTCTTGTTTCTTAATCTTCACAGGTTACTTTAAAATTATTTTATATAAACAGATTAAACCTTTAGCATTATATGCTTTTTTGGTAAATCATATAATTTACAATCCAGCACATAAAAGTTTGGAAAACCAATATGAAAGACAATGTGCTTGATTTCTACCAAATACTTGATTTATACTCAAAACTTGGAAATCCCTTCATTCATCACTTCATCCCTTCAATATATTGTCTGGTTTGAAACTTAATCTTTTCCATCAGCACAATATTTATAAGCTGATGATTTCATCTCCACTTAAAGCCAAACAAAGTATAGTAGGAAGCAGATGTGACCCACAGCAAAGTCAAATATTTAAAACAATCCTTAGTTTATTCACAGTTAATTCCCAGAATGGCAGACCATTGAAACTTTGTGTGCTAGGTTATACTATATAAAATTTACTGATTTTTTCTTTTAACTTGTAAAACTGAGTTCTACGCAGCCATTCATATTGAAAACACTATTGTTATCAGGGGCATTACTGGTCCTCAATGCCAGGTAGCACTGAGCACACACAACTTATTCCTGTCTTCTTTTGTTTTCAGACCACAATAGAAGGAATCATTTAGAAATTTGAAAGAAAGCCTCAATGCTCTTAACCATCAATTAAGCTATAGTCAAAGAGAATCATTGGCTTCCTTTGTCTGGAGAGGAAGCATTTTATTTGATTTTTTTTCCATATTCACTTACCATTCCTGAGTTCTCTTGACTTTGACATAGTGGCTACATTTTTTTTTCTGGTTTGTTTAGTTTGTTTTGCTGTCAACCGGTCCATTCTCTTCCCACTGGGCTTGTCACTTTTTTTAGTAAACCCATTTGCAAGAAAAGGCTGTGTCACAGGGCTCTTCAAATATCCTAGGGTGCCTTTTTCATATGTATTTGCTTGGAGTCTCTGCTTTAGTGTTCTTTGTTCAGCCTTAATTTAAGAGATGCCAGGGAAGAATAGACACATTGGTGCATTCTGTTGCTTGAGTATGTAATACTGTTAACCACTGAAGGGAAAAGAAAAACATATTTTAGCCATAAAAGCCTGAAATTTAAAACTCTAGCAGTTATAGAATGACTGAACATCAACTAGTGTTTCATGTCTATTTAAAGTTTACCTGTGCCCCATATGGTTTTCTGGGAAAGGAAGTGATATCGAACAGCCTTACCTATTCTTATCTGACCCTGATGCATAGTTTCAGCAAGGACTGGCAGAATTCTGAAATTCCTTTTAGGGTTTGTTTTTCTATCATCTCCCTTTCCAGCAGGGCTCATACAGGGAGTCCTTACAGACTGTAATTGCCATCTTCACTATAATAGTAACAACTATAATGAGCAAGATTAGCATCATCTAACCTTTATTGAATGCATGCCTCATGAAGGAGGGGGGCACTAAGCAACAGAAACTCTCTGTACCTAAAGAGCCCAGCTTTCCTACCCCATGTTTCCTCTCATGTATAGTGTCTTTCTTAATAGCTCTCTTTCTTTTCCTCATTCTACTCAGTCTTTCTACAATTAAACCTAGAGTGAACTTGATTTAGATTTGCCAAAGGAGAGCATAGTTTGTTTTCATCCTTCCTGTTTGTGAAAGTATGTTTACTTTTTAAGAAATCTAGGAATGAGTTGATGTTTAGTTTTATGATACTGATATGATTGTTACCTTAAGTTCCATTCAGACAGAAATATCCAAGACAAAAGGGAATATGACTTGAATGAAGAAATATGACAAATACCTCTATTGTTTTTATTGTTTCTATTTCTTTAATATATAATAGCAATAATAAAAATAAAAAATAATAATTTTAAGTTTTTTGCATTTTGTTACTATTATTTTATTTTATTTTACAGTCCAACCATCATCTTCCTCCCGGAATGGAAATGTATAAAGTATTTTTACAAAATACACATTTGTTACTCTAGGCATTGTCAATACCACATATCTCCATTTGGCAAAATGAGTGATAATACAGATGCTAATAGGAAAATTTGAACCCTCTATAACTCTCCCTAAAACCTCACAGTGATCTACTATATTTACAGCATTGGAAATTGGCCACACTGTGAAAAGCTCTTTCAGTGTTCACCTATGAAAATATGTAAAAGTTATTTAAACCTATGAGAGTTGTATGAGTAATTTTTATCTTCTCAGAATCCAGTTGCTTAATGAGGAGATTAAAATAACTTTGAAGGTTGTTCTGAGGATCACATGCTCATATGAACAAAGCATTAGTCACTCCATTCATGCGATGCATACTTTTCATTACTGTAAGATGGACAGGACCTAACCAATCCTGGCTCATAGAGATTTTCTGTAGCTCTCATCTTCTTACCTATTGTCTTCTTTCATACAATGCCAGATGATACCTATTTTAAATTCAGGAGTCTGTAAATAATTATAGAGAATATTATAAAGACCTCTATTAGCTCACACTTCACTCACTTGTTTTGCCTCTAACAAAAAGGCACACAACAAAGCTAGTAGAAACTGTTTCTGAATTTTGTTATGGGCTAATATTTCTACCCAGAAGACATTATTACATAGAATCTGGTTCTCTCCCCAAAGGCTTTTCAAGGTAAAGCCTATCATGATAGTCAATATATTCAGGGCTTGGCACATGTCTTTTCAGGACTAGAAAACTTTAATAGCATAAGGCAAGGAAATTAGTCTCTGGAGTCATCTTTTACCATTCAAATGACCGATGGCATATAGAATCATAACAAGGAATTGAATTGTTAGATAAGTTAGACCTATACAGGCAAACTATTTTCATCAGACAAGTGTTGACCTCACACTGAATTTCAATAACAAAAATCTCCCAGTGATTATTATCTATAAAGAATATAGCTTTGATGAGTAGTTTATTTCACTTTTTTTTTTTTTTTTTTGAGACAGGGTTTCTCTGTATATCCTTGGCTGTCCTGAAACTCACTTTGTAGACCAGGTTGGTCTCGAACTTAGAAATCTGCCTGCCTCTGCCTCCCGAGTGCTGGAATTAAAGGCGTGCACCACCACGCCCGGCACTATATTTCATTTCTTGATACCTTCAATAATAGCTCTATAAATCTTTCTAATTCCTTTACTTATTTGGTTAATTTTTAGAACAGTACATTTTTTTTTCACTGTGAAGACTTATTTCATGTGATATCTACCTACTAAACAGAAAATTGTATTCCTTATCTCTAGGCTCATAAGCAATTTCAACTTATAATTATCTACCACCATAACAATGAAAACCTAAACTTAACTGAAATTTTCTAAATTTCAAATAGTATTTAGTAAAATATCAACTATTAAAGATTTATCTGACTTCATGCCATATCTTGTACACTGACATATTTGTAAACATTTTTTTTCAGATTCAGTCTCGTCTCTGTATTCTATTGTTTAGTATCTCTCCATGCAACGTATCGCACTATGTTTAGTTATTTGACAAATACTCCTTTTATCTGAAGAGGCATTGAGAAGCATGGGAGCACAGCTTGGCAACATATGAAATAGGCTGGTGGAATTACGTGTACCAAACCTCTTGGAGAGATGCTTCCTGGAAGCAGAATCTACTTCTAATAGCAATGCTTGGTGAGAAAAAAAATGTACCCTGTGGATAGTCACCTTCATAATCAACACTGCTTGCTTCTCCTTGCCATCTGCTTCAAAAGCCTATTCACCAGCCAGCCTTCTTGCTGTCTTTGCTGTAACAGCAACTTTGAATTGTGGTGAGCCAGGTGGTTACACTAAGATAATGCCATCCATGTTCACACAACAATAGTAGAATCAGGCATGATAGAAAATTATGGATAGTCCAATTTGTCACAGCTCAGTACAATAGTCCCAAACGGGCACTTAAGCAGCAGGACCGACATAATCAAAATGCTACTTCTTGTGGGGCCAAGTAGGCAGGATTTACTGAATAAAATCAACATTTTTTTGTTGTACCTAATTTCATCACAATTGACTAGACTTCAAATACAGTCTGTCATTTAGAAACATGGTCTATATGGTCAAATATGAAGGCAAGCTCCAAGATCCAATACTTTTGTGTTTAAAATGCAGGGAACTTCTAAAGCATTGCCTAACCTAGCCTTTTATGTAAGATAGCACAGTGTTTTCCAGACATATTATTCAAAATTCAATGATTTTATTTTTTCAACAAAGTCCCTAATAAGAACTTTACAGACACATGAACACAATAATGTATATAACATAAATATATTATCATTTAAAATACAATATATGCATAATGTATTTTAAGTACTTGCAATAGGGATTCTGTATTCTGTATGATATTTGTTTAAATATTCTAATACAAGTAGGATGCACCCAGCACAACCTATCTCTCTTATAAGATAATAAAATCCCCATACTTTTCTAAGTACATTCTTTTTTGTATAATTTTTATTATAATTTTATAATAATTTTTGTTATAATTTTTTATTTCATTTATTTATTGTATGTGAGTTCATGGTAGCTGTCACCAGACGCACTAGAAGAGGTCATTGGATCCCATTATAGATGATTGTGACCCACCATGTGGTTGCTAGGAACTGAACTCAGGACCGCTGGAAGGTCAGTCAGTGCTCTTAACCACTGAGCCATCTCTACAGCCCCTCTGAGTGCATTCTTGTTTCTCAAAACTATCCTTAAAATGTGTCTACTAAAGTTATGTTATACCACAGATATCCTTTCTCTCACCTTTAACATGAACGCATTTTTCAGTAGCACACATATCTATCAATAAAACCAAAGATTTCTCTACTTGTAATACTGAGCTTAGAATTAAATGGATTTCAGTATGTTATCAAGCCTGTCTGTCAAGTTTTGGATATGCTGTACTTTGAGAGATACACATCTTTATATTGTATCTGTATACGTCCATAAAAAATACATGGAATACATAATGTTCTACTTACATGACCAGAAACAAAAGTTCTGAGGTATGGCAGGCAGTATTTCTGCTAGCTGTGAGTTTCAGAGTGTTAGTAAACCATTCAGTGTAGCAATACCTTTAACACATGTTCATATGTAGTGATAAGACATATTCTAAAAATAATACATAAATGAAGAAATATCTTGTTGAAGAAGATAATGTCATTAGGAATCTCTTGAATGGGGTCTCTATGGCCTTTCTGAGATACTGTTCTTGAATAAATAATCATAATTTTAAGATTATTATCAGTTTTTTAATTTATATGATATCACATCTCATTGCCAAACATGGATGCAACAGTAAAAGTCATCAACAGCCAATTACAATTTATAGTTGCCATCAGTACAGAACTAGTCAAAATATATCTAGGAGCACCAATTGGTCTTATAATATAATAAGACAGTCTCATCAGGACTCACGAACACCTGCCAACCTTCTGCCGGTGGCAAGAGCAAAAGTCAACCAGAAATGCCTATTATATTCTTTATGTTACTTGTTTGCTTAAAATTATTGAACCCAAAAGTAACCCCAGGAAGACTAAATATATTGTAATGGTTAGTTTTAAGGTAGAGAAAATTACCATTCAGAACCTTGTATCTATACAGATATTAATATTAATCCCAATTATTTCCAATTATTCTCCCAAACATAGAAGCCAAAATGGCAGGTATGCTATCATTAATAGAAATAACATTTTTTTTCTCCTGAAGCAGAGTTCCTGGAGTACTTAAAACCCACCATCAGTTTGGCTTTTGCAACCCATGCCCAGAGCCACAGACTTAGCTTGCCATCTACAGAAATGAGAATAGTTTTGATCAATCTCTAATCCAGATGATGCATTTAAGGTTTGCCTGAATCTTATAATAAAATTCATATATAAATGCAGAACTCAAATAACATGAAGTTAAAAGGTATTTTAACATAATCCCAAATCTAATTGCTTATGCTACATATTTGTTTCCAATCTCCCTTAAATATTCAGAGGGTACATGGATATTTATCTGTTTTCTTGCTATATTGCATCTTATTTTCTATCTAAATGCTGCAGAAAATGAGGATACTCAAATGACTAAAAAAGAATAACCCATTCCTTACATTTCTATTAGTTTACAAATAACATAAAAGAAAACATACAGCCAAGGCATATGACCAGGCATAAGTGAGAAAGTATATATTTGCTAGTAATGTATTCAAAGATCAGGAGATTAACAATGCGTTTTGTTGATCAGAGTCTGAAAATGGATATCAAGTTACACAAGCCCAGACTGCACTTTGTGATGAAGACATTCTTGAGACAGAATTAGAAGGAAAATCCAGTATCCTTTTTGTATGGAAACTGTATTCTATCTATATATTTACATTAAAAGATAATAAGAACAGTGAAAGGAAAGATGCTGCCTATCATTGCTTGTTGGCTCTACCACTAGGCCTTGTTTTAAAAAATCTCTATAAGAGCAACATACAAATAAAAATGAAGAAAACCTCTAATTTTATGGGACCCTTATCTTGCTTGTGAAATTGCTATGCATTACTCTTCCTTCCACACTCCCTTCTAAAATAATAGGAAGGCTGAACAGGAAAGGAAATGATCATATATTCTTCAAGTCAAAGCAATATCGAGCTGTAGGCTTTTGATTCTCAAATCATGCAAATCATCTCAATGTATGTGTGCATGTGCATGCGTGTGTGTGTGTTTGTGTGTGTGTTTGTGTGTGTGTTTGTGTGTGTATATATATATATATAAACATTTCCTTTTGTTAGTGCTATCCTTATCTAAAATTCTTATGGTGAATATTAGCTATGAGAATGGGGAAAAACTTTTAGGAAGAAAGAGTGACTCTCCTTAGGGAGCTGACAACATAATAGAATATTGTTTGCATTAAAAGTGCAATTCTAGCTGAGTTTTTACTTTTAAATACCTAATAATCCAAATTATCCCAAAGTTGAATTTACTCCCTGGTGGTATATTAGAAAGCTGTATTCACCAAGGCTATAAGTAAGCTCTAGCTCAGCATAGGGGCAAGTATCTCTTTGTAATTGATTAATTAACATTTTCTGTGATATGAAAGAAATATAACTTGAATATTTAGAAATTAAAGGCAAATCATCTTGGTTATGCTATTTCCTTTAAATGAAGCATACAATATTTGCTTTATAATCTTAAAGCTTATTGTGTGATTATCAATACAATATGAAGAAATTTTTGTTTATACTTTTGTTTTTTTTTTTTTTTTTTT
>NC_034608.1:68862029-68894438 GCF_900095145.1 Mus pahari
TGTTCTGTTGAGGAATTTTTTCCCTGTGCCCATATCTTCGAGGTTTTTCCCCACTTTCTCCTCTATCAATTTCAGTGTCTCTGGTTTTATGTGGAGGTCAATCCTGTCTGTGCAGACTGTATGTTCATAAGTTTAAGGTCACCTACTGGAGCATGGCCAAAATCCTACAGGCCACATATTTAAGGAAAACAATGTCTTCTTCTGATGGAAGACATCAACTGTTGGTAGAGGGGCGCAGCAGCAGCAGCAGCAGCAGCAGCAACAACAACAGAAGCAGCAGCAGCAGGTAGCAATGGGACTGATGAATGGCTCTCACCTTCCTGTGTTGGAATGTTGACATACTGGCTTGATCTTATATCGGCCTTGTGCAAGCAACCACAGGACCTGTGTGATCATGATTTCAGTGGTCCTGCTGTATCTAGAAGATTCTGTTGACCATCACTGCAATGTCAGTAGTTACAAACCAAGGGAAAAAAACCAAGATTCACAATTTTTATTTTATGTTCCATGGTAGTCAGTCTCTTATCATCATAATATTTTAGAAGTCAAAATAAGTTGGAAAATACTTATATGATGTCTTTGTGTCCTGAGAGAATTTTTTAAAAATGTAGAATATTATATAACACATGTCACATCTTATAGGTAACTAATTAAAACACAAGTTCTAAAATCCAGTATTGATTCATTGAATTATACTCTCTTATTGGAAACTTGAGACTTTTCCCTCTTAAATATCTTTACCAATGTGTGAGAAGTATATTTTAAAAACTTCTTGGCCTTCATTAAAGAAAATAATGAAAAGTGAGGAAAACTGTAGTAAGAAACTTGAATTCTGAAATTTTTCTGACAACTACTCGACAGGATCCAAGGATAGGACATATGTATACTCTCAAGGTTATAAAAAACCTCTGGACGTAGATTTTCATGTGGACACATGTGAAAAGCATGCTAGCAGGGGTATGTTGACGGTATGGTCTTGGATGTTAATGTATCTATATGCTTACATAGGGTCATCCCTGTGGAAACTCAATAAAAATAAGAAGCAGAGAGAACCTGACCAGTGTGTCAGATGAAACAAACAGCATAGCTTTATGATAGACTCAAGGGTAACAGAGAACAAGGGACAACCCAGGGGTCTGACTCGTAAGAGATTTTAGAATTCAGAAAACCTCAGGAAGACGGGATGGAGCAAAATAAAACCAAGGGAAAATGAATTTTATTTCATGTTCATGGAAGAGTCCTGGAACCTTAAGCAAATTTCAGTTCCTCTAAAAATATTTAAATATTTTTTAGACAGTTTTTATAAACATGTTGGAAAACCCGATGTCTTTCTGAAATGGAAAATATTCTGCCTTTCTTATAGGAGAATGAGAACACTGATGTCAATGTGGGGTAGGTATTTTTAGGTGATATTTCAATCATGACCCCCACTTAGCAAAGTTAGTTTTGGAAGCAAACTCTTTAAAATTAAGAAAACTTCTAACTATAAAAAATACGATGTGTAATTAAGACTTTTAGACAGAAATTAATTAACATGATACCCTAGCAAATATCTATGGAGTACAGAATAGGTACCACAAAGGCATTAACCTTAGGTGAGGAGCTGCATAAGGTTGTTGAGACTGAGAAATAATTTTTATTTAAGGATTACCCTCCTGACTCAGCTAATAAGCCCTAAACAGAAATTTATAAGTAATGCTAAATGGACCAGCACAATTTGTTTTGTTTTTGTTTTTGTTTTCTTTGTGTGTGTGTGTGTGTGTGTGTGTGTGTGTGTGTGTGTGTGTGTGTGAGAGAGAGAGAGAGAGA
The DNA here is from genome assembly GCF_900095145.1 of Mus pahari. Lineage (NCBI taxonomy): Eukaryota > Metazoa > Chordata > Mammalia > Rodentia > Muridae > Mus > Mus pahari. Next base: position 68,863,839 of record NC_034608.1, read on the forward strand.
GAGAGAGAGAGAGAGAGAGAGAGAGAGAGAGAGAGAGAGAGAGAGAGAGAGAGAGAGAGAGAGAGAGAGAGAGAAGGAAACAGTAATTAGAGAGAGACCAGTGAGAGACAGACAGATCAGTAATTTGAAAGAGAACAGGAAGGACACAGGAAAGTTTGGACAAGGATGGGTAGAAATGGTGTAAATATAATATTCATCTATAAATTCTAAAAACAAACTAAATAAAGAATGTATCATGTTTGCAGAAACTACAAATAGACATAAAAATTACAGAGAAAGTATACCAAGTCAGGTCTTCAACAGTGTCAAGTCCTCTTGTTACATCCAGTAAAATGGAGTCAGAATGGAGGCAATTTAGCAAAAAGGAAAACCCTTGGACTGACCATTTGGTGACCATCAAAAATAATTTTATTTTCCCCAATTCTAAAACATTTTTTCCCTAGACTTTACAGCTGCATTCAATGCAATTGGTCATTTTGCCTTTCTGTAAAATTTGGTTTCTTTTTTTTTTTTTTTTAAATGATGTTGCTTTTATTTTCTTAGAGGTCTGACACACTGATTATTTTTCTCCTTTACTTTGATACAACTAAGAATAAACCCTAAAGTTTTCCCTAACCCTTGATTTTTCTTGAAATAACTTCATTTCTCTTCATATCTAATGACTCTGCCATAGCACTTAATGTAGTTATGGAAATCTGTAAACTTGACAAAGAATTTACTTTTCCCATTTATTATCTTCCAAATTTGTTCATTTTTATATATTATACATCCTATAGATGATATCAGCAAATATCTAGGAGTTGAAAGAAAAAGAATTTTAAAAGAATGAATTTCTAGACTCTGTTGTCGGCTGGATTCCTATAATACAATCCACAAGGAGATTGTCACCCCTTTCCCAACTAAGTCCACATTTCAAGTGTTTGCTGTATTTCTACATCTTCACATTAATGTTAAGATCCATGACCCTTACTTAGCATGACTACAGTAATATTGCAAACTTTTCTCTCCCTTGACTCACTACCATTAGATAGCTCACAGGTAGCCTTTGTAGCGCTCCATCTGTGTTGTGTGTTCTTTAGGATCCTTTTATGCATATGGACTCCTTTAAAGGATCCTGAAGAAAGTGCGACTAGGTTTCATGAAGAAGCTCACACATGCGTTCAGGCAGACAATACTTGTTTCATTTCTACTCAAAGCAGGCAGAAGGAACTGAATTGCAAAACAGAGCACTTGCCTGTTTGAAAGTTCCTGAAGAGTGCCATAGCTTACTCTGAACGCCAGTCTGCGCCCTGCTTCACAAAGCCACACATTGTCTTGCTTTTGCTTAGGAATCATTCTACCTTATATTCTTCTTGTCCCTTTTAGTTAAGTCACAAACAATGCTGCAACTGCCCTGTCCACAAATGCCCTCTGCACTTGTCAATCATTGCTTAGAGGCACTAACCTTTCCCAGTCAGTCTCTGTGGTGTTATTTATCATAAAACTCAGTTTTAGTTTCACATAAAATAAAGTTTCACTTTTCCTCTCTTTTTCCACCTATGGTTTGAACATAAACCCCAAAGGGAAATTATTTTTGTTCTATTCACATATAGATTTGTAGCGCAAACTTGGGATGCTATAAATTCCTAAAAGGTAGTAAACTGCTTATTGAACATAGTATTCCATTTTTATCCTTTACCTTGTTTGCCTTAATCATGATTTCCCTGTCCTTACCATACTCCACCAGAGTATACATGATCAGAGTGAGTCTGAATCTAATTTGTTTGGCTTTCTTCCCCAATAACTGATATTTTTCTAAGAGTGAAGATAGTCAACACATTGTGAGGTTCAAATAGCTAGACTATTAATGATGTGAAATGAGAATAGAGATTCATTCGTCTACAGAGAATTTTATAGGATATTTGACTGATGGCCTAACTTGATCAAGGGACCGAATTCTATTCTGAATACTTTTATCATCACCACTGGTGAACTGGGACTAAAGATAATATCATACAACTAATTTTATCCAGATTTGAGTAGTATCAAATTTGGATCATATCAAATCTAAACAGAAGAATATAGAAATTTATTGGTGGTGTATTTTATAAAATATCAGATTATGATTTTATAGTTAAATCAGTTTTACTCATTAATAGTTAAAATTATATGGAAACGGTATTTTCCAAACTAAGATACAAATTCAATGAAATGAAAATTTAGAATTCCATGAGCATAGGTTTAGTGGAAGGATGACACTTAAGCTGTCTCTAAACCCTAAGGAGATTGTGTAGTATAAGGTCTGTGTAAATGTTAACTTAGTATATTGCTTTTCAAAACTATTTTATAAGTAGACTTTGTCTCATTGTGATTTTGACAGATTTTACTACATTATCAGTTGGCTGGGTTGCTTAAAAATGATTTAATGTTCTATGGATGCCTTAAGTTTTAAAAGAAATGTCCAATTTTGAGAGCCACTTTAATGGCTAAACATAAAAACAAAGATGGAAAGAAAGTAGAAAATGATTTCCAGACCAGTAGAAATTGGCAGAATATTTAATCTGATTAACTTCATTTGCATGAGGAAATTTTTTTTTTAAAGTTTACTTTCGTCAATATTTAATTTCAAGTTTGTGCTTTGTGATTGCAAATTAAGCCCTGCGTGAAAGAGTCAATGCTGGCATGAATATCCCTAATTCATGAATCAGTATTTAGTGAGCAACGTGATCCAATCTGTGGGCTCAGAGCAATCCTCAGGACTTTGCATATTTATAGTCTTGAATTTTATTTGTTAAAAAGTTCAAGTAATCAAAACATTCATATTTTTTTTTCAGAAAGTAATACTCTGACTTAAAAAAATGTAACAGTCACAGATATTTAGCCATTAACCATTAAATAAAGTGTTTAAAACTTTACATCAGAATCGATGAAACCCAATCTTATCAGTACACTCAGCCAAATAGTTGTGAGCATTGTTTTCAATACTGACCACCTCCGTGTCTTGCAAAGGCAAATAAAGAACGAGACATTCATAAATAACATGAAACCTGAACTGTTCTTTATGACGGTGCACATTACTAAGTTGATGCTCATCACTCCAGGCTGGAGGCTAGCAAACTACTGTTCTCCACATTCAGTCCCATGTCTTTTCCAACACAGTCCTTGATCTAAGACTTTGGTTACTGTCCTTTAAGGTCTCCCATGTGTTTATCATGTTTAAATAGAATTCGAGCAAGGAAGGAAGCCTAGGTGTTAAAGAAAAATCAGATACTATACAACAGAAAATACTTGGAGGCACTGAAATCTTTAGATATACATAATATCCTTCCAGAAAGACTTTAAGTATTCTAAGAATTTAATTAAAAAACATTTAAGTTTACACAAAAAGTAAAGAAAATACTAAATCTAACAGAATATACGTGTGTGTATATCTATATATACATATGTATATCTATATATAGATATATAATGTTACATAATTTAAATAATAAACACAATTAGAAGAATAGTATACATGGAAATTATTGTATATATTTTAGTCTATCATAAATTAAAAACTGATTATTTAGCTATAAACCTAATTTTAATTTTCTTAAACAAAGAATATTATTTGAGGGTTAGTTTTAAGGTCTAAAAATTATATCTATTACTCTTATTTGAAGGAAAATATATGCCTATTTTAGTTTTGACTTTGGCAATAAAATGAGGAGGCTTAAGCAAATATTCTATTTCCCTTCAAACACTAACATTCTTCTAGTAAGCAACTCAAGTTCTCAGTAAGATCGATTTTAGCCTTGATCCCGCTGATCTTTATGTGTAAAATAGAGTCCATGTTGGATCATAAGAAAAAAATGTCAAATAAATTTGATTTTCCTGACTTTCCTTTAACTCCTCTAAAGAAAAAAAAAAAAACTCTATTATTTATAGTCTTTACCTTTACCAATAGAAATAGTACATTCAAAGCAATGTCTCAACACTTCTAATCTTATTCATCTATTTGTCTCTGTGTGGACACTTTTCTGGTGCAGTCTTGTATTGTGCACACTGCTTTACATTCTTTACTGGGGATCTGGGAAACTCACATACTCTACCAATAAAAGTAAGTTTTAAATGTCTCTCTATACGTCTTGCCTTGGTCTAAATCCACCTAGATTTCCCTGTAGAGTTTCCTCCACATGAAGGTTTTCAGGGGCCACTAGCTATTTTGGTGCTAGGTTGCCTTTTCTTCTAAGCTCCATTTATCAAAAACCTTAATTGTAGAAATTATCCTAAACGAAGAGGGAAACAAGAGTTTTATTATGTACCCCTCCATTCTCAATCACCTTATGTGAGTAATGAAGAGCCCCACTGGCCATGATTCCTCGAATATGAATTAGATAAGTATTCAAACCGTCATCCTTCAAAGAATTACACACTTTGTCATTCCTGGAGTACATCACCGGACATTCTTGAACATATCCCAGAAAAAAGAAAAAAAACAAAAAACAAAAAAAAAAACTTCTTTTTCTCCTGATTGGTAGTGTTAAAAAGTGAAGTGTCTCTGGGTGGTCCATCCTTTCGTCTTAGCTCCAAACTTTGTCTCTGTAACTCCTTCCATGGGTGTTTTGTTCCCTATTCTAAGGAGGAATGAAGTATCCAGAAGTTGGTCCTCCCTCTCAATTTTCTTGTGTTTGGCAAATTGTATCTTGGGTATTCTAAGTTTCTGGGCTAATATCCACTTATCAGTGAGTACATATCAAGTGAGTTCTTTTGTGGTTGGGTTACCTCATTCAGGATGATATCCTCCAGATACCTCCATTTGCCCAAGAATTTCATAAATTCATTGTTTTTAATAGCTGAGTAGTACTCCATTGTGTAAATGTATCACATTTTCTGTAATCATTCCTTTGTTGAGGGATATCTGGGTTCTTTCCAGCTTCTGGCTATTATAAATAAGGCTGCTATGAACATGATATAGCTGTCACATGTGAGTCTATGCCAGTGCCTGGCAAATACAGAAATGGATACTCACAGTCATCTATTGGCTGGAACACAGGGCCCCCAATGGAGGAGCTAGAGAAAGTACCCAAGGAGCTGAAGGGCTCTGCAACCCTACAGGTATAACAACAATATGAACTAACCAGTACCCCCAGAGCTAGTGTCTCTAGATACATATGTAACAGAAGATGGCCTAGTCAGTCATCATTGGGAAGAGAGACCTCTTGGTCTTGCAAACTTTATATGCCCCAGTACAGGGGAATTCTAGAGCCAAGAAGTGGGAGTGGGTGCGTAGGGGAGCAGGGTGGGGGGAGGGTATAGGGGACTTTTGAGATAGCATTTGAAATGTAAATGAAGAAAAAACTAAAAAAAAAAAGAAAAAAGAAGAAGAAGAAGAAGTGAAGTGTCAGGGGCAAGCTTGTAACCTGGCATGCAGATTTATTGGAAAACAATTTAGAAAGTGGTGCTAGACCCAGGTTTTTTGGGGAACCTGGCGGGAAGGGTTTAGCCAGGACATTGATGCTTGGTACAGGCCTATTAGCTGACTTGAGTTCAACCTTAGGTCAGGTTTTCTAAGATGGAGTCTGAACCGAAAGCATTTATTCTCCCATGATATAGATCTGAGCTCCACCCACTCGCCCATGTCATTGTTAATGTTTCTTGCCTTAACTTACTTTTCTTCTTAAGTCCTCTATAATTTTTAGCCTTACCTCACTCTCCCGATGTAATTTTCACCTGCAACACCCCTGGCAAATTATATTGTTAGGGACAGTTTTCTATTTTCTCCTATTGCCATAATGGCCAGAAGTAATTAGAGGAATTTAGGATTCATGATGACAGGCTTTGATACAAAGTTAAATCTAAAACTATCCATTATGACTGTGGCACTGTTGCATTGTCTTGTTCTGGTCCCTACTCTAAGCAAGACTATTTCATGGGTCTTCCTTTGATCACATTTTTTCATATGAGCCTATGTTCTCCTATTCTACCTGAAACGGGGGTGTCCCTTCTAAGCTTCAATACAACCTTAGAGTTACAAGTGTCACAGTAGTCTGCTGCTGTGCACTAGAACTTCTGTGCCTGCTATTATTTCCAGTATATCTCTACAAATTGAACATTTAAAAATATCATTTCAATACATATTTAATGAATGAATGAGTGGACAAATTAATATGTGTGAATTAATCAAAGAGCCTTTTCTATGTCTTTGCTGTGGGTTAAGATCCCCGAAGGGGAGACTAGTTCAATAATTTCTGGGTGAGTGATTCAGAAATAGAAACTCAGAAATCAATAATCATGTGTGATCTCCATGCCCCAAATTTTAATAATAGCTATTAAAAGATGAAATTATCTGCCTAACATCTCTATGTTAAGAAACAACAAACATTGTCAATTTTCTAAGTTTGTAATACAACTTTTTATTTCATGCCTTTATTTCAACATGTTATATTTAACAATAAAACTAGCCAGTGTGTCTTGCTTACATTCTTTTCCATTTAAGTCAGTGGCACTGATACCACCATTTAAATCAGCTGTGTATCTTGGATGCAGGCTTCTCTCTTATTTAAAAATAAAGTAGTTCTCTTACTCGAACTGCAAAACAAAAGCCCAAATCCAATCAGGTCCTTCAGCTTCCATAGCTTCTAAATGAGAACTTACCTCTTACATGCAGTCACTTTCAGTTCTCTCCTGCAGTGTTTATGTAGAAGAATTTTCCTATGTGAACTCTGATTTTGCCATTGTCTTTTCTTAGCCACTTGCAAAGATCTCTTAATTCTGTGCCCTTTATAGAAAATACTACAGTGCTCAAAACATCTTCACTTACAAAGTAGTATCTAAAAATCTCGGCAAGTTAGAGAAGAGTGAGGCTCATCTCTAAATTCCATCATCTATATAATTTACTCATTCTGAGCGTATCACACAATTAATTGATTTTTTTCACCATCTCTACATAGAACATGCTCGATTCCATCTTATACTTTCTTTGTGTAAGATCTTCTATCTGGTGAGATTCCAGGCTCCAGGGGAAAGTTCTAAGCACATAGTCACACAGATGGTTGTGATTAAGTACATTGGGTCTCAAAACAAATCAGAAGCATATGAATAGTGAAAGGGGGCATGTATAAAATAACCAAATAGAGACAGCAAAAGGTAGATAAGAAAGGCCGCATGGCAAGAGCAATAAGAGTATATTGTTTAAAAGAAATTGTGGCCATACCAGGTCAGTGATAGAATGTTGAGAGGAGAGTACTTCTACAAACAAGCAAGCTTCTAATTTCCTGTCATGGATACTCAGCTGAACTGCAGTATGGGCATTATGGTTAGCCTTAGAGAGGAGAAATATCGCACTATGTTCATAGCAGCCTTATTTATAATAGTCAGAAGCTGGAAATAACCTAGATGTCCTTTCACAGAGGAATGGATACAGAAAATGTGGAACATTTACATAATGGAGTACTACTCAGCTATAAAAAAATGACTTCATGAAATTCTTAGGCAAATGGATGGAACTAGAAAATATCATCCTGAGTGAGGTAACCCAATCACAAAAGAACACACATGGTATGCACTCACTGATAAGTGGTTATTAGCCCAGAAGCTCGGAATACCCAAGATACAATTCACAGACCACATGAAGCTCAAGAAGAAGGAAGACCAAAATGTGGATACTTTGGTCCTTCTTAGAAGGGGGAACAAAATACCCATGGAAGGAGATACAGAGACAAAATGTGGAATGGACACTGAAGGAAAGGCCACCCAGAGACTGCCCCAACTGGTGATCCATCTTATATACAGTTACCAAACCCAGACACTATTGTGGATGCCAACAAATGCTTGCTGACAGAAGCCTGATACAGCTGTCTCCTGAGAGGCTCTTTCAGTGCCTGTCAAATACAGAGGTGGATGCTCCCAACCAATCATTGAACTGAGCACAGGGTTCCTAATGGAGGAGCTAGAGAAAGGATCCAAGGAGCTGAATGCGTTTGCAGCCCCAGAGAAGGAAAAACAATATGAACCAGCCAGTAGACCCAGAACTCCCAGGGACTAAACAACCAACCAAAGAGTATACATGGAGGGACTCAAGTCTCCAGCCGCATATGTAACAGAGGAGAGTCTTTTGGAACATCAGTGAGAGGAGAGGCCCTTGGTCTTCTGAAAGCTGGATGCCCAAATGTAGGGGAATGCCAGGAATGGGTGGGTTAGTGAGCAGGGGTGGTGGGGATAAGGGATTTTTGGAGTGGAAATGAGGAAAGGGCATAAAATTTGAAATGTAAATAAAGTGAATGTCTAATAAAAAATTGGGAAAAAGAAAAGAGGAGGTCAACGCAGTCTTTAATACAGAACAATTGAGACAACCCTGGGAAATCACATGATTCTGGTGTCAATTAAGCAGGCAAAAAAGTAAAAGTGGTAGTCAAGGATGAACAAAAGATATCTAAAATGACAAAGAGCACAGTGACAGTGAAGCAAATAGATGAGGAGTTGGCATCACACCCTCCCAGTCCTTTTCTCCTGGGATGTAATACTCCAAAAAAAATCTCTGGATTTTTCTCCTTCAGGACAGCCTGCTTTATTCTTCAAGTGAAGACTTGGAAATGGCTCATCTTATCTACACATTTTTGGTGTGAAGATGGAATTATTGCAGCATCTTAGAGATAGGTGCTTTCGAGCTCATAGATCCTAGTCATGTTTTGCATTCCACAATAGGACAGAAATAGATTCGTTTATATTACTTCACTCTATGTAGCTTTGATAAACTCAGCTTAGTGAGATAGTCTAATGATCCAGACTGAATTCTGAAAACATAATTAAAGTAAGTAAAACACACATCTACTTCATTAAATCAATACATAACTGTCTAACCTGTAAGAGTGAATATTGAGATTAATGGGATAACAATTGTCAAAGGAGATACATTATAATTGGCAGGAGTTAAGTGTTTTTTTGAAAAAAAAAATCATTTTATTTGTATTTCAAATGTTTCCCTCTTCCTTGTCTTGCCTCCATGAATTCTTCACCCTATTCTCGCACTCCCCGCCCCCCAAATTTCAGAGGGTGCTTCCCCACCTGCCACCCAGGCCTACCTGCCCATGCACCACCACCTGACTCCTGGAAGTAACCCTCTCCCCCAGGGCATCAAGTTTCCACTGGATTAAGGGAATTCTGTCCCATTGAAGTAAGACAATGAAGTCCTTTGCTACATATGTGCCCTGAGCCATGGACCAGCCCACATATATTCCTTGGTTTTTGGGTTAGTCTCTGGGAACTCTGAGTTTAGTTATATTCTTGTTCTACCTATGAGGTTGCAATCCCCCTCAGCAAGTTCAGTTCTTTCTTTTTTCAACATTTTTTTTATTTTATTGGTTATTTTATTTATTTACATATCAAATGGTATGCCCCTTCCCAGTTAAACCCACTATCCCCTCTACCATTTGCCCTGCTTCCATGAGGGTGCTCCCTAACTCTTCCATAGGAAACCATGCGAATGCACCCAACCCTGACACTATTACTGATGCCATGTTGTGCTTACAGATAGGAGCCTAGCATGGTTGTCCTCTGAGATGATCTACCAACAGCTGACTGGGACGGAATCAGATTCTTACAGCCAAAACCATGCATTGAGGTCAGAGACCCCTATGGGAAATGGCTGTTTCTTATACTTAAACCTGAAAGTTGCGTTACTTACCAAGCTGAGGAAGTTGGTAGGCCAAGAACATGCTGGATTTTATGAGAGAGAGAGAGAGAGAGAGAGAGAGAGAGAGAGAGAGAGAGAGAGCTATCTTGAAATTTGTAAGTAAAGTTTCAATAAAAATGAACAGGCTTGCATAAAGTTGGGAAAGTAAAGGGATAGTAGGGAGGAACTTGCAATGACTTAGTAGTGAATGGTGAATGGATGTGATCAACTTACATTATAAATATGTATAAAAGTTTTCCAAGAATAAATACAAATATTAGATTGCATTGTAGTTTGTTTAGAAAATGTGTAAGCTCTAGAAAGTTTAAAATGAAAGAAATATTTGGTCCCACTGAAAAGTGGTTAGTGAGAGCATCTTTCTTTTCACTGTATATTCAGCTTGTTCAGCATATATTTGCAGGATAGGAGGTGACAGTATTAAACACTGGAAAGGGTACATCTAAGTTTAGTCCCAGCAGTTTGCTGTCATTTAGAATAAAGTCTTAAAGCATCTGTATTTTATTTTCCTGTCTGTAAACGAGGATAGTAATACTATATCTTATGGCTGCACTGAGGAAAATTAAACTACACGTGAATTTGAATTGTGTCCCTGACAAATAGAACTGAATAATGCTAGCTATTATTATTTTATTTTAGCCAGAGGGAAATTCTGAAGTTATGGTTTAAATGGTTCATATCAAGAAAAAATGACTTGGTGTAAACTTGTCCAGACCCGCTACTCTGTTTTGTAATGATGCTTTGTAATTTGTCATTTGAGGTCAAAGAAAAAGTTTTAATTCAAGGAGATGCTTTTAATGCCTACCTTACAAATTGTGTTGAATTCATTTTCATTTTTGTAATTTTTATCAGTTCTACCCATAGCCTAAGACTTCATAGATCAACACTATGCTCTGATCTGAAAGAGAACAAGGATCTTGTACAAATAAGTCTCTCTGGTTTTGTTCAGGCTGAAATGTTTCAAAGAACTTCACTGCAACTGAACAACAAAAAAATTGTTCATTGTATTCAGCTATTAAGGGATAGTTGGTTTAGAACATTGTCGCTATACTCTGAAGCCCAAAGTCAGGGATTAGGGGGAGTCCCTCATACACAAATTTAGAGACAGAGATCATTTGCCCATGTTTGAAAATAGGTTAAAAGAAAAAAAATACAGGAACGTAACACCTAAATCTTAGAATATTGTATGTGATAATACAATGCATTGAAATCTGGGAAAAATAAAAACACAAAAGCAAAATTTTGACCTCCAAAGATATAAAGTTACAGGCACAAACAGCTAAAATTATAGCTTCTAATCTTGGTTGTCAACTTGACTCATGTCTGAAAAGGGAAACTCAACTTAAGGAAACTCATGTACATGTTCTTATCAGACTGGCCTCATGAAAATGTCCTTGAATGTTAATTGAAACATGAGAGTCTACTCAACTATGGGCAGCAGCATCCAAGGAAGACTTGCCTGAGTTGTAGAAGGCTAGAGAATCAAGCTATTTTAAGCAAGCTAAAGTAGTATTTTTCCATGTTCTCTGCTTCAGTCCCTGCCCTGACTTCTTTTAGTGAAGGATTACAATCTGGATATGTAATCCAAATAAATCCTTACCTCTCTGTGCATCCTTTGTTGCGGTTTGTACCTTTGCTTGGATATTTTGTTGTTGTTGTTGTTGTTGTTGTTGTTGTTGTTGTTGTTGTTGTCAAGTGGACAATAAACCTGTAATTGTCTGAAAAGATGAACCTCAAGCCAAAAAGCTACCATCAACTTAGTCCACAGAATCAACCAAGCAGGGCTCATGGGGCTCACAGAGACTAAAAGCAATAGTCACAGAGCCAACCTAGCAAGCTAGGTTCTCTGCATACTTGATATAGTTTGTGTAGCTGAGCATTCTTGTGGGTCTCCTAAGAGTGGGAGCAGGTGCTCTTTCTGACTCTTTTCATTATCTTTAGACCCTTTCTCTCACTAGGTTTCTTCATCCAGCCTTGATATGAGGGGTTATCCCTAGTCTTATTATAAGTTGGGAGGAGTGGAAGTAAGAAAAATTCCAGTCAGGGTGTAATATGTGAAAGATAAACAAACAAATAAACAAAACAAACCAACATAAGTAGACTAGATAGATAGATAGATAAATAGATAGATAGATAGATAGATAGAAGATAGAGATAGATAGATAGATAGATAGATAGATAGATAGATAGATAGATAGATAGATTGATTGATTGATTGATAGAAGATAGAAAGATAGACTGATTAATAGACACATACATACACACATAGATACTTGTATATAAATCCAAAACACATAAAAAATTAAAAAATCTGTCTTTCAACCTAATTTTGTTTCATAAAAACAAAAAGTCAACAGGAGCAGAAAAAAATAGGAACAAATATTCACAGATTCAAAAGATGAAAATGTTTGTCTAAAATGTCTGCTGTTCTAAAAATAATGTAAAAGATAATAAGGAAGTATTTCTAACTGACTGGAACTATAATGCAAACAAAGCTAACGTGGGTGGGATGATGGGATACAACTAACCCTAGTCTTAGAACAAAGGTTAGTTTTATTGTTTATGCTGCTATATGGAAACACAAACCACAGGCCCTTTAGAGTGAAGAAGAGAAAACTAAATAAAACAATAGTATAATCATGAAAATAATACAGCCCTATGAAATGTAAGAAGAAGCAAATCTAATGTATGCAAAGTATGAAGAACTAGTTCATATTGACAGAAAAGGTTTCATAAGTAGTCAACAAGTTTCAGATGTAATTTAATTAAGTTTACATTTTAAGTACAGCAAAACTTAAAAGTAATACCATGCATGGTGTGTGGTCACAGAAGAATTGGAGAAAGGCAGATTGTGGTCAGCCTGAGCTATGGGAAGAGATGAAACATCTTGGCTTTAAAAAAAAAAAAAATGCAAGCAAGGAAGCGAGAATACAAGAGTTAGAATGAGAGAAAAAAGAAAGAAGAAAAGGAGGGAGGGGACAGAAGAGAGGAAAGGAAGGACAGAAGGGGGGAGGAAATATATGGAAGGAGGAAAAGGAGGGAGGGGAAAAGGAAGGAGGAATGGAAGAGAGGAGGGAGGAAAAGGGGGAAGGGGGTAGAGAGAATGGAAGGAGGACATCAAAGATGGTGGAAAAGAGGAAGGAAGGAAGAAAGGAAGGAAGGAAGGGAGGGAGGGAGGGATGGAGGAAGGAAAGAAGGAAGGAAGGAAGGAAGGAAGGAAGGAAGGAAGGAAGGAAGGAAGGAAGACAGGGATAGATAGAGGGAGGGAGGGAAGGATGAAAGGAGGGAAGGAATGGAGACAGAAGGAGGGACAGAGGGAGCGAGTAAATAATTGTAACTTACATGTTATTATATATAAAAGTAAGTTGAAATTTTAAATAATACAGACTATTAATAAGAAAATATGTGTAACATTTTTCATGGTTGAGTTATTTAATTCATTAAGTTCTCTGTAAATTCAAAGGCCAACAAATTTTTTAAGAATTCATGAAATAAGCATCATGGATATTAAGAATGTTCTTTAAAAGACTATCAAAAAAACAAAGAAACGTTTTTATAATGAGTTGGGAAAAGTATTTTTAAAAACCATTCAACTCTAACAATGTATTGTGGTCTATTTAAAAATATGAAGAAATTTGTCATTTAAAATGATACTTTTATCATTTATTATTGCAGGGATAAAATTAAAATATTAAGAATGGATGGTTATACAAGTGACAGAGATATTATAAAGAAATCAGTAGATTTCTAAAGTCAAAGATGTAAAATAGTTCAGTTCTGCAATTTCTTAAGAATCACTTTTTAATCAAATTATCTAATAACTGAACTCCTTAATTTTAAACAAAGGAGTTAGAGACATATGCACACAGAAATATACATGCATACATTCACATGATTTTTTGTTGGTGGGGTGGAAGATGGGGGATGAAGGTAAGGGAATACTATTCGGCACTGAGTAGAAGAAACCTTAAATTCCTTTTTTTAATTAGATATTTTCTTTATTTACATTTCAAATGTCCCCTTTCCCTGTTTCCCCTGTGAAAACCCCCTCCCACCTTCTCCTGCTTACCAGCCCACCCACTCCAGCTTCCTGATCCTTGCATTCCCCTACACTGGAGCACCGAGCCTTCACAAGACCAAGGGCCTTTGCTCCCATTGATGACCAACAAGTCCATCCTCTGCTAAATTTGCAATTGGAGCCATGGGTCCCTCCATGTGTACTCTTTGGTTGGTGGTTTAGTCCTGTTACAAAGTTAAACTATTCACTTCAAAAGACTACATTCTCATCATTAAGACTTCAGGATGATTGAATAAGATAAAACAAGAAGAAACACCAGGGGAGAGTGTGAAGCAAGGGTGCACAGGCAAAGCACAGAGTTTTCAGAACAGTGAAAGTCCTCTTAGATATCATCTCCATGGCTACCAGCTGTCTATACTTATGCAAACCCATGCAGAGTGAAAATATAAAATTATCCAATTGTTTAAAAGACACTTGTACAAAATTGCAGCTCTTTTGTAGTTAAACATATTTGTCTTCATTTCATCCATCAATTAATTATTTAAGTATTTATCACAGAAGGAAAATAAACAACCTTTATATCCACAAAAATCTCATAGTAGGTAATATTTTGAAATATGGTGCAATTCCAAAACATAAAGAAATGTAATAGAAGAGAAAGTATTCCACTTCAGACATCCTGTCCTCTTCATACATCACTACATGCCAGTGATGGGGCTGAGTTGAGAAGCATGTTTAACAAACAGCAGAAACAGGGGGAAGCATTAGGGATCCATCACAAGGAGCAGCAGTTGTAAAGACACTTTTCAGAAAACAAACCTGCAGTTCAGGATTTACTGATGACGACTGGCAGTTGGCTAAAATATAGTATCATGGAAACATCTTTTTCTAGAGGTTAGTTTTCATAGGACTCAACAATTCCTTAGCATGCAATGGTCCACCTATTACCTCTCTAGAGTTCAGACATAAAGTTCTTGAAGATATAGTTGAAATTTATTAACATATTTGATATATTCTGTGACAGAAAAAAAAAAAAAAGAAACCTAAAATTAAAGTCATACTTAGGGGAAACAATTCAAAACTCTATAACCACAAGAGATCAGCAGTATATTGAATGCCTTTTCCTGAGATGAGTTGTAAGTGCTAGTGGATTTTTTCCAAATACAACAGAATTATGAAATTAGTAAACACTTAAGACATTTTAAAAAGTATAATTCTCATCTCACTGATAGTGGATGCATTACGTGAATAGATTTCATTCTAGATAATATCTCTTCCTTATCTCTATTTTTTAGCTGAGTTTCTGTTGTATTCTGCAGTCCTAGACATTAGAACTTTGAATGTTGACACCAATTTTATTGACTAAGTGCTTATATTGGAATTTAGTCCATTTCTCTTTTTATTCCATTAACTTTCTGTCATCTTTAAAACTATTTTTGAAGAGAGACTTTGTGTAGTCCAAATATTCTGAATTCTTAAGAAACTGCACAGTTTCTATGTAGGTAGAACACAGTCCTAGGATGGTAGAGAGTTTCTTCTAAGTAACATGTTTGTCACAATGAATCATCTAATCACCAGGTAGGAACATCAGCTCATTGGTCTTTAAATTGTAACTCAAAAGACCTTAATATTCTATTTTACCTAGTTGCTTTAGTCACGGGTTTACTGGACATGTGACTGGGAAAGAGATACAGAACTGAGGTTCAGAATGGCCAGAAAGATTTTTATGAACCATTTTTAGCACATTTCAGAGTATGTCACAAAGAGTACAACACACACAAGTGTCACAGAAATGATGCTTGTTGTGGAAGTACCAGCCCCAGACCGACAGAAGGATAACCTTCAGTTTGATCTTTTTCCCTCATTGGGAAGACTGTACAGGAGCTGACCATAGTTAAAGAAGGATGTGAAAGAAAAATCATAGAAAGGTAAACTAATACAAACATGGAAGTTTCTTTGCAATTGCTTCCTGTCTTTCTCATTGTGTTTCCAGAGGATGAAGAGTGGCACTTTCCCCTATGTCTCATTCCTTTCTCTAACTTTCTTCACTGATTCTAAGCATTGTATTCTTGCCCTTTGGGCTCCTATGTATTCTGTACAGAAAGAATATAAACATTCAAGATGAAAGAAGAAACTGATGTCCAGTTACTCAGTTTTCTTTCAAAGACACAGTGTTGGAGAAGCATACAATTTTTTTCTAAAAATGTTTTTGCCATTTCTGTACAAATTATATTGAACATTATATATGTGATGACATTGAAATTTACTCAAAAATGTATTAGCCAATACATGTACAAAACAGTGCACTGGAAAACATGATGGCATTTTCTGTGCTTTTATGTCTCAGTGAGACATTAGACAAAGGGAGAAAAATAAAATGGAAAAAGAATACAAGCTGAGCAATATGAGATACTGTGACAGATTAGGAACCACTGTGTCTTCTTTCCAAGCTATGTATAAATATTCAACAAACCATCACTTCAGTTCCATATTAAATACATTTTACATACCAGTCCATAAGTATATCTTTTGAATGAAACAGTTTGACATGTCTTAAAAGGATTTCAGTATTTTCTATCTTTTTTTTTGTCTTTTTATATAATGTTCAGATGACAGCCTACTAATGATGCAAATTTGATTAAGTAAGAAGATGTTCCATATGGAGTACTTGACAATGTTTGTAATATTGATGAGGAACCTCAATTCAATCAATATTGTGTGTTTACCAATTCCTTGCAGGATTCTAGCAGCCAAAGAAGAAAGATGATATTTATCAAGCTAGGAACAGTTAATAACTCATTCCTCTGTGTTTTTTATATTTTAAAGCATATTATTAAGAGAAATTTTCATCATAAATTGAGGTGCTTTGCTTTCTTTGTTCTAAATCAACAAATTGTATATTTTATAAATTTTTCATTCATGTAAATAATAGTTATTTCTTATATAATCTGTCCTACAATTGACATGGAAAATCATTTTCAGATTACTTTCTTGACCTTATATAGAACCCATATTAACCAATAGGCATATATGAGAATTACTTTCTCTGGCATTTTTAGAATTCTAATTCATTATAATATTGCTATTTTTATATTCAAAGTTCATGTACATGACTGTGGCCCATTCCATATTCTGATTTTGGTCATTCTTGTTCTTATGTGCATTCCTTAAAATTTAAGTCAGAAACTCATGGGAAAGAGAAAAATCTTAGTCTAAAAAAATTGTTAATCAAATCCAAGGCAATACAAGTTCCTGGAAGCATTCTTTACTTTCAATTGCTGTGTTTAAAAACACCAGTTTCCCCGCAGCTAGTAGTTAGAATTTCATCATAAAATACTCCCGTAAAAACTATTTAATTTTTCTACTATGGGGAGGGAGGGTGTGATCTCTTATTAAACATTTTATGGAAAAGTCTAAGAGTGCTTTAAATTATTTATTGAATTGAAATCCAGGCCTTGGAAATTGCTGGCATACATATACACATAATATTATCAGCCTACTGAGGACCATTAGGTCGTAAAGCGGTGCTGTAGCAACAGCTCTAGTACAGCTGCTGGAGCTCATGCAACTTTTACTGCAGTTATAAAGTCATTTATTACATTTCCTTTATGATGCTAATGCATTGTGGTTTGTTACTTTATTGATTCCACTGTGATAAATACAGAAATGTATGATTCTCTCTCTCTCTCTCTCTCTCTCTCTCTCTCTCTCTCTCTCTCTCTCTGTGTGTGTGTGTGTGTGTGTGTGTGTGTGTGTGTGTGTTGTGTGTGTGTTGTGTGAGGAGTATATACACATAGAGAAACAGCCTCACAGCAGCCTGTTACATTAAAAGTCACTTAAACCTAAAAGCTCCATAAAAATATTAATAAAGGCTATCAAAGGAGATGTTTGTATAGTGCATTTTAGTCATGTTGTTTTATTGTTCCCTGTAGAATTACTTTTAAGCTATTCTTTATTAAAACACACAAAAGGTAATAGGAATATCTAAGATTTTTCTTAATTATAATCATATCAGGATGGAACATAATTTGCAATTCACTGAGAGGAACAAAAACTATATTGTTTACAAATAATCAAATAAAAAACAAGCATTCATTACAAGATAATGTCCACAGACTCAAAGAAACCCATAATTGATAATTACCTCTTGTTCAAATTGTCTATACTTAACTCTCCCCATGATAGAATTGTACATAAGAAACTGACATTTTCTGAGGAGAAAAAACAGTCAATGACATGAATCAGCTGTTGCCTTATGGAGGTTTATTCATCGTCGATACATATATCATTAGAACACCACAGGGGAATTCACCCCCAATGGGGTAACTTGGATGTCTTCTTGGAGTCTGGATCAGATCTGAGGCTGCCCAGCCACTCACTACCCTTCCTTTCCTCCCTGTTTCCTTTATATAAGGGGAGAGAGTGAGTGAGGAATGGCTCAATGGGACACTCCAAGAATATGCAAAAGGCAAGAGAAACACTCTTTTTCAGCAGCAATTCTTGAGTGGGACATTCGGTTCATGGCGAAAATTATGGCACTTTCCCTAGAAAAGCGTATAAAAATGAATATATAGGTAATATTTAGGGAAAATCTCGTGCAATACGAAGGTTATAATAAACCTGATTCATTTTTATCCTTCACTAAATTTATATCTATTATATCTATTACAAACATGCTTTGTTACATTGACACACTAATGGATGAGTAACTTTTAATAATGAACCTAACTAGGAGAACCTAACTGATTCTCTAGAAAGCTTCTTCTTGCAAAAGGCCATAGTAATTGTGAAGACTGTTAAATGGTCAGTTACTAAGGATAATTGACTTTTTGAATGTTCAGTATTAACAGACAACTCTATCATAAATGCCAAAGCTTTTGGAATATCATTGATTAAGGAGCAGGAAGAAGGTAAGAGCCAGAGGAGAAGAGAGAATTAATGTGCAAGAATGATATTCAGGCATACTATAGCTGTTGCATTCTTGAACTTAGACCAGTAGTGATTATCTGTTCAACTTGTATACAGACTGAGCCATGTCAAGACACTGCTCTGAACAGGGAGTGTTCCCATGGGGACACCAAAACTCATACCCAGAGGATAACTCTTACCCGTTGCCAGTCCTGTTTCCAGCTTTGGATGTAAGCTTATGTAACCTGGCTACAACTTCCATGTGCTTACTCTGAGGAAATGGTACCTCAAATATTTCAAATTAATGATGCTGATCTCTTGATTAATCAGCTGGTTCTTCACCCTTAGCTTTCTAGCACCTATTGCACAATGATTGCATAGACATTTTACTTCCAGAGTTTCATCTATTAAAATTGTGTGTATATGTGTTTGGCAAAGTCAAAGGCTGGTTTTCCATGAGAGTGTTGGTTACCTCAGAAGCCAGAAGAGGACATTAGAGTTATTGGAAATGGAATTACAGATGGGTTGTGAGCTAGCATGATGTGGACATTGGAAATTGAGCTTGTATCCTTTGCAAGAGTAGTATATAGGATGCAAATGACTAAGCTATCCATCCAACTCACACTTGCACAGATCTTAATTTGAAATAACACAGAAACTGTCCTGATGCAGTCTGCTCCCATCTTAGACTTCCCAATACAGACTACAGTTTTCTGGAATTTTTTTTCTCAATTCTTATCAGACAACATAAAGTTGATGTTTGCCTTTTTCTGACCAAAATTCCAAACTCTTCCACAATCCTCCCGAGAACAAAGTAATAAGGCTTATCATAGTAACAACTGAGTTCTCCTCGTACTGGTTTCTGGTTTAGATTTACTCTATTGCTGTGATGAAACAGTCTGACCAAGAGCAACTTAGAGGAGAAAAGAATGTATTTCCTCTTACACATTCATACTTAAAAGAACCTAAAGGGTGAATTCAAGCAACAATGAAAGCAGAAACCTTGAAAGACTTTATTTGCCTGCTCTCTGGTTTGCTTGTTTGCATGCTTATATACTCTAGGGACATCTGCCCATGAAAGGTAACACCCACTGTGGACTGGAACCTCCTATGATAAGTTTTGCAAGCATAACAACATCCCATAGACATGCTCACAGGCTGCTTGAATTTAAACAATTATTCAACTAAGTTTTTCTGGATTACAAATTGTGGCAAGTAGATGATAAAAACTGAACAGTACAAAGAATAAGAGGAGGAAAAGAAGTAGGTTGTTGGATGTTTGTGGAGAGACCCTGCTGGAGTTGAAAGAAGGTGATGAGCATAAGGTATCATCAAAATATTTTGTGTACCTCTATGAAAGACTTAAAGAATAAATTAAGATACTTTATATAAAAATAAAAGAAAATACCACTAGATTTTTGACAGATTGTATCAGATATGTAGCATGGATATTTCAGTAAATTCATCCCTTTAAAATTTTAGCCTAGACTGTGTTTCAAATTATTTGTGTCCTCTTAAAGTTCTTTAGGCACTGACAATATACTTTTCAGAGGGCGGATATTTTGCTTTCTTGGCTAAATTTGTCACTGTTGTTTTATTTTTTATTCAGTTGTAAAGAGGGTAGTTTGTGACTTATTTTTGTGCTAGACCATTTGCCTTGTATTGGAATATCGACTTTTTCATGTTGGATATATCCTGAAACTTTGCTGAATTAATTTAAATACAACTGAAAAAAAAAATCTTTGTTGAAATCTTTGAATTTGATGATTGGTTACCTTCCAGTAGAAATCATTTTGTTTCTTTCCTTCTTCTTTAAGTACCTCTTATTTGTCTTATCTAGTTGATCTTGAGAGTACCTCTAAATCAAAGAATTATTTGAGCATAAGCATCCATGTTCTATTCATCGATTCCGAAAGCCTATTGGGAATTTGTCTTGAATGATATTTATCATTTTTGAAGAGTACTTCTTGTTTACTATTTCTACAAAATGATTTTATCCAGAAAAAAAAGTTGAAAATTGCCCAATTTTTTCACCACCCATTGATATAATCATGAATTCCTTGTTTCTAACTGCTATGATGTATCACAGTGATTAATTTACATATGTTTAACTACCATTGCATGCAGAGATAATTTTCACTTGATGACTTGAATTTAAAATGTTAAATTATTTGTGTCTTATTCAGGGTTTTGCATCGAAATTCATAAGAGATCGTGAGCTGTAGTTTTGTTTACTTACAGTGACTTAGTTTATAAAGTGATGTTGACCTTGTACAAGATGTGTTGCCGTCTCCTTATCTCTCATTTTTATTTATTCATAAGAAGACTTCATTTAGTGGTGCTTCTGATTTTCCCCTGTACCCTGCTCTATTCAACTCCAGGGAGTGTCCTAACTGGGGTGTTGAATGAATAAATAAATGGTAGGCATGGGGGAACACATAAAAAATAGAATCTGGTAGTCTGGAGTCTCTGATGAAAAAAAAAAATTGAAATGATTATTAGGAGCAGTTGAAAAAGGAAGCAGAATTATTGTATCTAGATAAACAGGGATGTAGGGTTAGTATTAGCTAAAACAAAGATCTTGTCTAATCTAAGAAGGAGCAGTCTCTGTGGGGCTGTGTTCTCGAGGCCATAAAACATTATGTGGGAGAAGGCTAATGTGGACTCTTTCTGCCCACACCGTCAACATTACACTCAGACTCAATAACATCTTTGCCGTGCTTCTGAGCCTCAACTAGAAAAAGACTTTGTCGCTGTCATGGGTTTGAGGTAATGGACATGACAAACAATACAGATTCACTCAGAACTTCGTTTGTTCCCTACATCCCTGATAGTTTGGAATTATTAAGTTGCACACTCACATGGTTCTTATAGACTCTTTTGTGTTTGAGAGTATGGCTTCTTCCATGACTTTGACATGCACTGATTTATACAAGTGTCTTCATTCATACTGCAGTTTTTAATTACAGGTTAAAATGTACTTTAGAATTAGGATGCTTCTACTTTCATTCTTCCTGCTGATCTGGTATATTTAAAGTTTTGTAATTCCCAGTCAGGTTTTGCACAACTTTTCTGTTGCTAATTGTGATTTTGGCCAAGAGTACATAAGACTATAGGTTATACTGAATGAGTTGAATGTTTTAAAATGTCTTCTAATCCATGAATATGGGTTCCAATGTCTTAGTGTATTTCTGCATTTTTCAACCTTACTAACACTGTGACACATTAATGCAGCTCCTCATGTTATGGTGACCCACAATCACAAAATTATTTTCATTGCTACTTGATAAATGAAGGTTTGCTACCTTTATGACTTATAATGTATATATTTTAGAGATAGAGTTTTTTCAAAGGAATCATGACCCACAGATTGAGTACCACTGATTTCTATTACTTTATGTCATCAAGTTTATCAGTGCAGTGTCTTCTTTTTCTACATGTTATTATTTAGTTCACTCTAGTAATTGGGAAAACTATAATTCTCTACCATAAATAAAATTAAATAATCATAAAATAAAAGCCCATTTAATATATCTTGATATTCCATCCGTTATTTTAACTACTTTCAGATAAAAAACAAAACAAAACAAACAAACAAACAAACAAACAAAAAAAAACAGTGAACTAGTGAGATGAAACCCAGAAACTGATACACTAGGCAAGTACTCTGTCACTTAGCTCCCCTACTAGCCTGAGAAGTGTTCTAAGAGAGGACATAGTAGAACATATAATGCAACATATAAAGCCCCAGCATTACTCAGGAGTCTCTAAGGAATAGACCTACTAGAATGAATAAATATTTCAAAATGGATTAATTGGATTGGTATTAGACAATTCAAGCTGAGTAATCCAACACAGACTACCTGCACAGTGGAGAGTTGTGAGCCTATTTATTTCCCAGTCCATGTTACAGAGATATCTAGCATCTTGGACTGGGAAATAATCATGTAATGAATAATTGTGGGATTCCTGGAGAGCCAGGTGTCTTTATTTACACTGAAATGCCAAAAAAAAAAAAAAACCAACAAAACAAAAAACAAACAAACACAAAACCCCACGAGACCCTTTGTTCAGGTTTAGCAAAGGATCTTGTAGCAGTAGCAGCCCCAGTGCAAACATATTCACCATCAGTGAACCAAAACAACCAGATAAAGATCAACTTTTCCTTGGACTTCATAGTATCTGGGTGACTAATGGAATGTATCACCCAGTTGGCATGAGAATCTAATCTGTCAGTCAACCTTTCCAAAAAATTCCCTTATAGACAAACCCAGGTGCATCTCTTACATTTAGATCCAGTGAAGATCATAATTAACACTAACCATAACAGCTTCTAATTACTGTTTACATTATTTAATTTAATGAAACAATAGTAATAAAGTCAATATAAAATGTGTAAACCAGTCATTATCTATTTAGTTTCTATTCACATAGTAGTTTGAAATTATATATTTAATAACTAGTGATCTTATTAAATATTTTGTGAGTTATAATTTTTCTAAATAAGAAAGATTTCCTTATATGATATGTAATTTATAAAGGCTAAAGCAAGTATTTCCTTCTATGTCATGTAATTTATAAATGTAAGCTTATGCCTTATATGATAGTTGTGCGATATATTTCAAGTAGTGGTTTCGAACTTTCATTTAGTTTATAAATGACTGCAAAATTGGTTTATTTCATGTCTAAAGTCATCTGAAGGAATATAGAGAATTAGCACAACAGATATAATCACTATTTTGCAACACAAAAATCACATCATAATGAATTTTAAATAACATTAAGATATAGTAAGTGAACACTGACTACCTCATAATATATAATATTTTTCTCACTAATCAGAAATGTTTATTATTTATTATTTTCAAAGCTTACATTATAGTCTTACTGAGTAAGGACAATTTTCTTTATGCTCTATGTCACAGACATATCCCATAGGAAGGAATGTTATTTTTCTTCTGTCAAACATGGGGAAACACAAAAGCTCCCTAAACACAAGAATATAGATCTAAGTCCATAGTTGTCTAGGCTGGTCACTTTTTACTCCATTCTGTAGGTTCTATTACTTTTATTTGTACAATGTTTAATTTTTTTTCTTTCATAGCTCTTTCCATCAACTCACGTGCTTGTATATCTGCTTGTTGAATTTTGTTTATTGCCTAGTTTTGCTTATAACGTTTATTTGAATCTATCTGATGAAAAGAGAACATTGGATTGGATTATAACATTTGAACTGCCTAATGCATCTCTATGAATCAATATTATCTGAAATAGGTGAAAAAATGAAACAATGGTTGTTTATGGTATTAAATTTTAAAAACATAATCTGTAGGAAAAACTGTGAAATGTTTACTATAGTCAGATGCAATGTTGTTTATATTATCAAACTATATTAATATATGCTTAACAACACTTCAAGGGTATTTCATTACCTTTCAATTTACTCTGATTTATTTATTACTGACTTACTTGTGGACTATATTAATACCAGTAGAATGTACTACATTTGAGTTAAATGAATAAATCTTCCCCAAAACATAAATGCACATATTTATAAATTTAAACTCTCCATTTTGGAAACACTCATTTGCTGAAGAACTATAAAAACATCAATAACATTACAGATATTAAAAATACTTTTACAACCAGTGTCACATACTTTGTTTCTCTTTTATTGTGCCATGTTTTTAATATTATTTAATCTCTTTTTACAGTTCAAATTTTATCCCCCCTAGTCCACCCTCTAACTGTTCCATATCCCATTCACCCATTCCCCCAACCCCTGTCTCCACAAGGATGTCCCCACCTCTCCACTTAGCCACTCTCTTGGGTCTCCAGTCTCTTGAGGGTTAGTTAGATTTATCTTCTCTGACTGAGTCCAGATCTGGCAGTACCCGGCTGGTTTATGTTTCCTGAGTGGAGGCCCAGTGTCTGAGAGATCTCATGGTGAGGAAAAGGCCATCCAGAGACTGCCCCACCTGGGGATCCATCCCACATGCAGACACCAAATCCAGACAATGTTGCTGATCCCAAGAAGTGCTTGCTGACAGGAGCCTGATACAGCTGTCTTCTGAGAGGCTCTGCCAGATCCTGACCAATACAGATGTGATGCTCATAGCCAACCATCAGATTGAGCACACGGACCCCAATGGAGGAGTGTGGGGAAGGACTAAAGGAGCTCAAAGGACCTTATCTGGCACCAATAGAAGGGGAGGCCCTTAGTGCTGTGAAGGCTTGGTGCCCCAGTGTAGAGGAATCCTAGGGCAGTGAGGCAGGAGTGTGTAGGTGAGTGTGGAAGCACCCTCATAGAAGCAGGTTAAGGGGGAATGGGATAGGGGGGTTTCAGAGAGGAAAGTGGGAAAGGAGATAGCATTTGAAATGTAAATAAATAAAATATTCAATAAAAAATTCAACAGAAAAAGAAATGAGACTGCTGGTCCTCCTGCAGGGTCGCCCTCCTCCACAGCTTCTTCCAGCTTTTCCCTAATTCAACCACAGGGGTCAGCAGCTTCTGTCAATTGGTTGGGTGTAAATATCTGCATCTGACTCTTTCAGCTGCTTGTTGGGCCTCTCAGAGGGCAGCCATGCTAAGCCCCTTTTTGTAAGCACACCTTTGCCTCAGTAAGAATGGGCTTCCTCTTTAGCTGGATTCCAATATGGGCCTGTCCCTAAATCTCCTCTTCCTCAGCCTTTTCTCCATTTTTGTCCCTGAAGTTCTTTCAGACAGGAACAATTATGTGTAATAGTTTTGGACTGTAGGATGGCCACCGCATCCCTCACTTTATGCCCTGTCTGTCTGGTGGATTCTACATCCTCCCTCTCCCCATTGTAGATCACTTCATCTAAGGCCCCTCCCTTTGAGTCTTGAGAGCTTCCTATCTCCCTGGTGCATTCTGGAGGGTCCCACCACCTCCAACCTCCCGAGGTTGCCTGTTTCCGGTCTTTCTGTTGGCCCTCGGGGCTTCAGTATTACTTCTAACCCAAATTTTCAGTACTAATGAATGAAGAATAATATTTCATAGTGTTCTGTTTAGACTTAATATTACTCAGTACAAGTCTGTTAGTGAGCCAGAAACTGTGGTCCTCATTTGGGACAAAGCTTTAGAGGTAACCAAGGAACATAGCACATAGAACAATGTAAATAAACAATATTGATGCATATAATTTATTAATTACCTAAAAGACTAGCTGTAAATTTTACAGTAAATGAACTTACATATACAAGTAAAAACAGCACTGATTCAGAAATAATTTTTTTAATTTTTTTTATTATTGAGATTAAAAACAGTTTTCTCTAGGGAAGAGCACACTAACTGGTTATCCAATACCAAATAGAAGTAGTTGCAATTTACAAAACAGTTTGTCTATTAAAATTAATTTAACTTTGCTTAAATATCTTAGTACAAGTATTCAACTTTGCATCTGAACTCCTTAGATTGAAAAAAAAAAATGAGTTGGAATTGCCTTATAGGAATACATAGATTTAAAAAAAAAATGCAGCTGAGCAGTGGTGGTGCACTCCTTTAATCCCAGCACTTGGGAGACAGAGGCAGGCAGATTTCTGAGTTCAAAGCCAGCCTGGTCTACAGAGTGAGTTCCAGGACAGCCAGGGCTACGCAGAGAAACCCTGTCTCAAAAAACAAAAACAAAAACAAACAAACAAACAAACAAAAAACAAAACAAAACAAAAAAACAAAACGTTTGTTGGATGTTCCTGTCTTCCAAGTGCCTGAAGACTATTAAGGGATGGCAACACATGTCTCAATTGTAATAGAAATGTGGATGAAAGCTAGTCTATCTAATTAGTTATAGAAATCCCATCTGCTTTTAACTAATTAAAAATTAGTTAACATTCATTTTTAAGCTGTGTTTTTGCAAACAGGATCATAGGTAACATTTCTCCGTATGCTTCTTAGCAGGTAGATAGGGTTGCTAATAGTTGTTTAGACAGACACAATACTGTGCTGTGCTCCATTATCAAGTGTAAATTCTGGGTACTTGTCATCCTTCACCATTTAAAACACAGTGCCAATACACTCATTAGGAGATGATAGAGTCGAATTAGGTATTCATAGTTAAAGGGAAACATAAAAGTACAATGCATTTCTACAATCATAAGTCGTTGAAAATCATGCAGGATAAGACCTCTGTATGAGAGTAATTTCCGAAGCAGATGGCTCCACACAACTTTCATAGCCCTTCCATTTCTTTATTGCGAATAAAAGACTTGCTAGAATTGATAAAGCAAAAGCAGATCACAGCTGTTTCAACAGTACGTATTTTTTTATAAGGATGCTTAAATTCTCACATGTCATTTTATATCATTATTGAGTATAATATGCCCCAATGATCAGGTGCCGAGTGCTGTGTCTACAGAGACTGTTCATCAGAGAAGAATGAGGCCAAGCCCTGGGATATTTTCAGGAAATTGGGATTTATTCCGACATGAAAAGAAGCATAAAGCACTCTGGTGTAATTGAAATTAAAATTAACTGCTGTTATCTGAGATAAAACAAAAACTACTGTTTTATAAAACTTTTGATTAAGTCACTGCTAGATGATTCATAGACATTTATAAAGATGGTTAATGCTCTGTCTGATCTACAAAACTGAACCTGATTTATCGCAGTCTGCCAGGTAGTTTTCATTCTGGACTCCAGTGATATTTTGAACCTAACTCTAATGTGGGGTCATGCTCTGGTGAGTACATTGAAATGCTCTTATTTCTCACTTGGTACAGAGATCCATGAAACTAGAAACTGTATGGTTTTTTTTTTTCTCTTGTAACTATAGCACCTGGTCCAATGCTAATTGTGAGTTGATCATTAACCAAAGAATAAATAATTAATGGACTAAATAATACATGGAATATTTTATTAGGTTTCAGATTCAAATATACAAATGAAGATAACCATGGGAACAATAAAATACATATAAATCTCAAGTCAAGGCTTTATTTTTTAATATCAGTCTTGCAAGAATGAAGGAAAGGTAAAAACTTATTTGAAAATGTACCATTTTAAAAAGTAAATAAATTAGATAAAATAGACATGATTTTTTAGTGTAAAAATGTTTTCACAATTTTGACAACAAAAGCATACAAGGAGAGAGAGAGAGAGAGAGAGAGAGAGAGAGAGAGAGAGAGAGAGAGAGAAATATGTAGATAGATAGATAGATAGATAGATAGATAGTAGGTAGATGATATAAATGATATATGATATTGAGATATATAGAGATAGAGAGATAAACTGAACATCAAAAACTTATAAACAGAGATCTATGAAGAGAAAATAACAGAGAATGAAATAGTGACTCATGGCATTTGAGAATATACATAGACCCTACTTTCGGACTGTTTCATGCATGCATGTCGCACGGTTTCACTTTCTCGTGCCCTATTGTTTTTCTCATTCTGCTCCCTCCTTTCTCAGAAACCCTTTTTCCTAGCAAGCCTCATTCCTATGCACACGTCTTTTGGAGTGTGACCAGCTCAAAAAATATGTGGCGTGTGTAGCAATAGTGGAAGATTTTTGAACTTCAGCAGAGTTAGTTTGTTGATAGGTAGCTACTGATAGATTAAAGAAAGTGACACATCTTTCCTCAGTCACTACTGACTGTCAGTAGTTCCTAGAGAGGGGTGATCCCTTTCCTTACCATGTTCAAGACTTCCTAGTCTTGCACAGAAACCATAGCTATAGTGAATTCATGACAACTTCAGCCCTGTGATGCAAGGGCAGCACTGTTTTACAGCAGCCCTCCCAGCCTTTGGCACAAGGAATCTGTCTGGCTCTCCTCTGATGGTCCCCAATCCTTTAGGGTCCAATTTTCAATGTTGGGCTGAGCACTCTGCAGTTGCTCATCACACTGTGAACAGTTGTCTTTGTTAACTACTGCGCAATGCAGAGAGAGAGAGAGAGAGAGAGAGAGAGAGAGAGAGAGAGAGAGAGAGAGATTTTATAATGAAGACTGGGAAATTCCCTAATAAATTGTTATTAAGATAATTCTATAGAAGGCAGGTTGGTCCTATCCCCATTTAGTATGTTCTCCTTTAATACCTATGACATCCCTAATCAAAGGTTTGTGGTCAGGTTTACAGTCCTAGACATGTGTTCTCACCTACGAATTGGCCTCAAATCCAATCAGAGAGCCACTTTGCAAGAGTGAGATTAGTTTTCAGGTAAGGCACCTCTGGAACTAACAGGGTTCACAGCTAGGTAATATTGTTATTATATTTTCTTCCTCACTACCCTGCAAAGCACTATCCAAACCTATAAAAGCCAGCAGAGAAGAAACTTGTATGACAGTAGCAGCTTGAGATTTTTAGGTCATATAACTAAAGTAAATAGTACCTTCAACAACAGGACCTTACCCACTCAAAAAAAATTTAATCTACTCAAAAGAAATACAAAATTATGCAGAATGTACTATAAGTCTTCTTCTGCTATTAAGACATTAATGTCTACTGATATTTTTACAAATATGTGTATACTTCATTATGGTTAATAGTTGGGAACCTCATTTTGATTTCACTCCAAAGGACAAGTTGTTTGACAATAACATATAGCTGTGAGAGGAGACAGTTTCAAGATAGTGTTTATTTAAGAATTCAGAAGCAATAAGATACTTGAAAATTCTTTATCTATTTATCATAGAAGGGATGTTAAAACCAACAAAGCAGGTAACCTGGTCAAAGAAAACAGAAATCCGAACAAGCTGCATGTTTCCTTCCATTCGTGTAAATGACAAGAAACTAATTTATAAGCAAAGACAAAACCCCAGAACTTTGCAGCTTATAAACACTTAGAAATTGTATAATTGCATGACATTTAACATCTAATATATAATAAGAAAATACTTTTTACATATCAAATTATCATAAAATTCTGCTTTGTCAAGGCCATACAATATATAAAATATAGACATTGTTTATCGTGTATCGAGAGGAGACATTCGATTATTTCATTTAGCTATATCCACAAATTACAGTATGTTGAAGAATGCAGTAAAGAGCTGACAGGACAATCTAGTTTGGGGCAAAATAAGTTTAAATGATTCATTCAGTGTGCTCACTATGATGTCAGCTGATTTGCAGCCCACAGACCATCAGAAGGGTGAATGTGGTTCTAGCATTTCTTCCTTTCATCCATTCCTGGATTATGCTTCTCTTTTGATTTTGCTACAGGATATGGAATTATTTCAGCATATTTCTTGTCTCCTCGAATGTACTCGTTCCTGTCTTCCATGGGAGATTTCTGAAGCATCCATTTTGGACATATTATGTGCTCCCACCCTTCCTGCGCTTCAGTTCCTGGTCCATTTGGGCTTCTCAAAGCAGCCTTTGTGCACATATACTTGCTTGCCCTCCTCTGGTGCACATGACTCAGCCTATAGACATATTACACTTCTATGGTTGTCATGCTATTTTTTTCTCCTAGAAGCAACACTACCTACCAAAAAATCCTGAAACTGCCTAATTTGTAGATTTTCTTCATTACTAACCAGAACTTTAAAAATGTCTTCTTGAGTTTTCCTTTAATATCTACTGGGTAAATACAACAATACTTCAGATATTATAATGCACATTTTCCATGAAATCTACCAATTATACAAGCTAGTAAATGGATGTTCCCAAGTAGAAAAATATTTATAATGAACAAAATTCTGTTAAAAGAACATCATTTTAATAGAAAGTAGAATGAAGAATAGAGAAGATATTAGACATTGGGAGGCTTGAATACTATTAACTACAACATCTTTGACTTCAGTTTAAAACCTCTCTGGTTACAATGGCAAAAGAAATAACCTATAACATATGTGATAAAAACATAAATGGCAATTAATGAAACAAATAACAAACATAAGGATGAGTTACAAACATGAGGGACAAAAATAGAGCCTGTAAGATTTTTAATTTTTTTCCCTGAGTTTCAATTATCTTTTTGTTTTCTTCCTCTTTAAGACATTAAGTTATGGTCCTGCGCCTGTCCCGCCCAAGGAGGGGTGTTCGCCTGGCGGCAGTCCCCAG
>NC_034608.1:68894449-68914504 GCF_900095145.1 Mus pahari
CTCTCTCTCTCTCTCTCTCTCTCTCTCTCTCTCTCTCTCTCTTTTCTCTTTCTCTTTTCTCTTTCTCCCTTCTCTCTTTCTCCCTGCATTTCAATAATAAAGCTCTCAAACCA
Organism: Mus pahari; assembly: GCF_900095145.1. Taxonomy (NCBI): domain Eukaryota; kingdom Metazoa; phylum Chordata; class Mammalia; order Rodentia; family Muridae; genus Mus; species Mus pahari. The sequence goes on from NC_034608.1 coordinate 68,894,563, forward strand.
TAGAGTCTCTGCTCTGCTCCATCAAGGCCCACTGTGCACTCTCATAAGTGTTGAGAACTTCTTCCCCATTCCCTCTGTTCTGCAACCCTGGAGTGCTAGCAAGGTAGCCCCATGGGGTCCCAGGTCAGGGCTGCCCCTTCTCCACCCCCCACCCCCCTGCTAGCCACATGGGTCAGAGGCAATGCCCACCTGGGGCCAAGTGGAAAGGCCTGGCAGTCTCCCCATGTCCACCTGCCCAGAGCACAGGAACTCTGGTGGGACTTGGCATATTTTCCCTATCCCACTTTTCCTGCCCCCTCCGGGCCTCCTTTATTTTATTTTGTTCTCAACATCCCCTAATCCAACCATAGGGGTCCTCAACTTCAGTCCAATGATTGGATGTAAGCATCTGCTTCTGTCTCCATCAGCTGCTGGAAGGGACTCTCCGAGGAAAGCCATGCTAGGCTCCTATCTGTAAGCACTTTATAGCATCAGTAATAGTGTCAGGCCTTGGTGCTTCCCACCCTCTTAAGATGGATCCCAGGTTGAACCCCCTTTGCTTCAGTCTCTTCTCCATTTATATTCCTTCAGTTCTTTGGGACAAGAACAATTCTGGGTCAGAAATTTTGACTGTGAGTTAATAACCCTGTGCTTCCACTTGAGGCCCTGTCTATCTACTGGAGTTACCTCTCCCTAGTATTTTATATTTTGGCTAAGGTCACCCCCCACTGTCTTTAGAGTCTCCCACCTCACAGGTCTCTTGTACTTTCTAGAGGGTTCCCCCCATGTGATGCTGCATATCTTCATTCATTCTCTCCTGTCTCTTACCCCACACCTGATCCCCCCCACACACACACTTCTTCCATCCAGGTCCCATCCTCCCTCTGTCTTCATTGATATGTCCTTCCCCCTTCTCAGTGGTATTACAGAATCCACTCTTGGGCTTTTCTACTTGGTACACTTCTTACAGCCTGTGGGTTTATATCCTAAGTATTCTGAACTTTTTGGCTAATATCCACTTATCAGTGAGTACATATCATGCATGTCCTTTTGGGTCTAGGTTATGTCACTCAGGATGATATTTTCTAGTTCTATCCATTTGCCTGCAAAATTCATATTACTCAGCTATTAAAGACAAGGATATCATAAATTTGGCAGGCAAATGGTTAGAACTAGAAAATATCAATAGCAATTTTATAGGATATAAATATCAGAAATAACTACAACCGACTTAAATAAAGGAGGTTGTATGTTTAAATGATTAATTTATTTACTGTTTTCTCAGGAAAGTATAAAGAAAATATTTAGAAGAAAAAATAAATTATAATAAAAATAAGGAAAGATTTATTTGTTGAATATGTCATTATGAGAATGACAGTAAAAAGCCAAAGTTGTGGGGATAAAAGTATTAGTATACCAGAACAGACAAAAGACTCATTAAAGAACATAAAAAAGAAGAAAAGTCAGAGATGCAATATGAGAGGGGGGGGAGAGAGAGAGAACCCTCCCATCACTATGGAAGAAGTAGGAGTTCTTTTACAAAAGATGATGGTCTTATACAATGTGAAACCACTTGACAGATAAATAAAAGTTCTATCATATGATGAAGTGTAGATATTTCTGTTTATTTTCTCTCTTTCTTTCGTTTTTCTTTCTTCTTTCTTTCTCTCTTTCAATATATTCATTCATTTGTTTGTTCATTCATTTATTTATTTTGGAGTGGTGGAGTTTTTTCCTTACTGTGGTATAGAATAATTAACAATAATATAATATAATATAATAATTAATGGTATAATTTATAATGATCAATAATATCATAATTATTAGGGTGATTAATTTTTTCTTTAGTTTAATTATTAAGACATTACACCTCTCCTCTAAATGTTATGAGAAAATTCATATCAATCTTCTCAAAAAACAAGCAAGCAAAGGAGTCTAAGAGATGGAAGAATTCAAAACTAAAAAGTTGAAATCAGTGATTACTTGGAAGTGAGGTAGAGACTAGTCCCTGAGGAATGTCAAATCTTGAATGAAACTGTCTTTTGGGATGAGAACCTAAATAAATGCTGTGCTTGTTTGAATGCAAACAGCCCCTGTCATGGCCACTACTATAGTTCTAGAAGGAAACACCATAATGAAGGCAATTCTTAGAAAAGACAGCATTTAATTGGGGCCTTGCTTACAATATTAGAGGTTAGCATCATGGTGCACAGGCAGACATGTTTCCAGAGTAGTAGTCAAAAGTACTACTGATCTGTGGGGTAAGAGAGAGAGAGAGAGAGAGAGAGAGAGAGAGAGAGAGAGAGAGAGAGAGAGAGAGCCTAGCATAGACTTTGAAAATCTGAAAGCCCATGCTAAGTGCCACACTTCCTCTAACATGGCCCCACTTACTTCAAGTAGGCTTCACATTCTAATCCACTCCCTGGTTATTAAGCATTCAGCTATAGGAGCATATGGAGATGATTCTTATTCAATCTACAGCAGCTTCTTTAGGCTCATATGCATGAGGACTTGGTTCCAAGTTTCTAGAACTATTTGGAAAGGATTAGGAAGAACAGTCTTCTTAGAAAAGGTGTGTTATTGAGGGTGAGCTTTGAAGTTCAAAAATCCCAACCATTCCAGCTATCTCTCTCTGTCTCTGTCTCCCTCTGTCTCTGTGCCTCTATCTCTTTCTCTCTGTCTCTCCTGCTTGTAAACCAGAAGCTAGATTGCAGCCTCTACTCCAGTGTCATGCCTGCAAGCCACCTGATTCCTACCATGATGATCATGTGACCCCAGATTAAAAGTTCTATTTTATAAATTGCCTTTGTTTCAGCCCATCTTCACAACAATAAAAGCAAAAACAAAAACACAAAAAAATAGATAAAGGGTAGATAGAAATCTTTTATAAAACTATAATGGAAAACCCTGAATTTTACCCAGTAAAACCAAACAAAAGAAATATGGCTTCATAGGAAAATCATCAAATGTAGATAATACAGCACAAGATATAAGACTTCAAAATATATCTTATGATTTACTAATGTTCAAACATTTAATTCTATTTCCAGTTGAAAACAAAAATTCTTAAGGGCAAAATACATCACTCCAGCCATTCTTTTTGTTCTATAGTCACACAATGAATTCATGCTTTAGAATTAGAACCCCAATATTCATTGGCTGAGTTAATCAATGAGATTTACTAACTGAATCTAATCTTTAAACAAATTCTCCCTCTTCAGTCCTTTGGCTTGCTGTTCTGCTGTTGGACTGACAATATTATGTAAGGATATTTTTGCTCTATGTTTTGAGAAGCTTTACAAACTCCTGTCATAATTTCTAACTATAATCACTGCTATTTCACCACACAGAAAAGAACAAAGCAATATGTGCCTGTACTGAAACAAGTTTTGTACATTAGAAAGACTATTGTTATGTGAACAATTCAATACATCTAGCTATTTGCCCCCCAAAAAATTGTATCTTTGAGGTTGTACAAAATACTCTAACCTTTCTGATGAACCTTACATAAATCTAAATCAAATAGTGAATCAAATCATCTTTCCCAAGAATCACAGAGTAGTTACTGAAAGCAATATTGATAGCAATGACTCTCTCTCTCTCTCTCTCTTTTTTTTTTGATCTACAAATTTTTTCAAAAAAATGAATCTTTGCAAAAATGATAAATCACCAGTAAGAAGAATTGAAGTTATTTTCTGCATTTTGGCTTTCTTTCTTTCTTTTTTTTTCCCACTTTGTATTTCTGTTTTTATTTCTTGTTTTTATTAACATTGCATTCATTTACATCTCATATGATATCCCACTTCCTGGTTACCCCTCTACAAGCCTCCATCCCACAATCTCCTTCTCCTGCCTCCCCCTTGCCTCTATGAAGGTTGTCCCCCACCCACTCTCTCCTGCCCCACCCCTCTAGCATGCCCTATACTGGCACATCAAACCTCCACAGGACCAAGGGTCTCCCCTCCCATTGATCTCAGACAAAGCCATCCTCTGCTATCTATGTATCTGGAGCCATGGATTCCTCCCTGTACACTCCTTGGTTGGTGGTCTACTTGCTGGGAGCACTGGGTGGTCCAGTTAGCTGACGTTGCTCTTCCTTTGGATTTGCAGTCCCTCTCAGCTCCTCCAGTCTTTCTGCCAGCTCTGCCACCAAGTACCCGTATCTGCATTGATCAGTGGCTGGTTGAACCTCCCAAGGAGCAGCTGCACCAGGTCCTTGTCAGCAAGTGCCTCTTGGCAACAGCTACAGTGTTGGGTTTGCTGCATGCAGACAGGATGGATCCTCAGGCGGGACAGTCCCTGGATGGCCCTTCCTTCAGACCTTTAGAGACCTCCAGCAGATAGGCACAGTCCCCAGGAAAGGAATGGGGCCACACACCTATCTCAAAGTTTTTAACCCAGAAATGTTCCTGTCCAAAGGAAGAACAGGAACAAAACAAATATACAGAGACTGACGGAAGGGACAATCCCTCTCTAAATGGCATTCAGTTATGAAATGAAAATTTCTGGTTGTGTCATGTGATACATACTCATGTGGTATTTTGCTGAGGCAAGACCTGTGGGAAGGCATGTGATGTTTGGAGAGAGTATAAATAGGACTCAACTGACAGTGACTGGGTGTTTGTATAACCAGACTTGCAAGACTTTATTGATCTTGTTTCTTTGCTGATCTTCCTCTTGTTGAGAGAGTCATGGCAAAGAACTTCTGGCTTCCTGATTGGTTCTGGTCACTCCTGCTGACTCGTGCTAGTTCAGAAGAGCCCTGACTATTTGTGCTGATTCATGTTTGGTAGCCTGATGAGAGGACTCAGTTAGCCAGAGACAGGCAGACTACAGGACCAGCTGCAAATTGTAGAGTAGACATAAATTTCTGTTTTGCAGAACTAGAAAAGTTCAAAACAGGTTAATTCCAAGAACAATTAACCCCAGAGTCTTAGCTCCTCACAAAGGCACACACACCTTTGGAGATAGTGCCAACCAATCAAGGAAAAGAAAAGAAAAAGTCCCTTACTCCTATCCTAATAGACTTTAAGTTGACCTTGCAAAGTACAAACCTTTATCATCCATCCCTATGTATGGTAGATCTCTGCATATTCAATCTATATAGAATAAACACTCTTAGTGCTTGCATACTATTTGAGTCTGGAATATCATTTTTCTTTGAATCACAAACCCTTCCACTGACACTGCTATACTAGACAGCCGGTATCCTGAAAAATGAAGATTGGAATAGTGCCAAAGCCCCTAAACAGATCCACATCCCCTTGTCCTATTTACCATTTATTTTCCCCTACCTTTGGACAGTGGACTGGAATGGGAGATGGGAGTCAAAGCACTTTTGGATCCTTACTCATAATAGGTTTTAAAAAGTCTAAGTCTACACATTTAAGAAATTTAAAAGGCTCTGGCATACAAAATTCTAAATTATATATTCGATGAAAATCATCCAAGGTGATCAAGCCTTTTATTAACTAGGTTTTCAATAATTTCTAATAAATCTAGTCATTGCTGTAATTTTGTGTCACTACCACACACAGTGTACAATTGCAGGAAAAAATTAAATACAGATAGAATTTAAAATATCACAGAACAAAATGTGATCTTTATCAGAAAGTCCAAATGAGGTGTAGTCATTGTATTCTATAACTATTTTACGTTTCCCAATGTCTGCTAGCTTTACCCACATTTACAAGTAGTAGCCCACCACTGCTTCATGATAAAAATCTTGGAAACAGTAGAGATGCAAGGAATATACCTAAACATAACAAAATCAATTTACAAAATCGATAGCCAACATCAAACTTAAGAGAGAGAAACTCAAAGCAATTCCATTAAAATCAGGATTGAGACAGGTCTGTCCACTCCATCCATTTCTATTCAGTTAAGTCTATACACATGAACAACGTTCTTCTAAATACATTAAAAAGAAAACAAAGGAAAAGGAATGGAGGAATATTTTTTACTTCACCTGACATTGCTGTAACAAAGAGAAAAGGTTTCTTCAGTTTGTAACATGATTATTTCTCGAGAGTGGTATAGTATAAGGATTTGTATTCTCTTCCCTTATTAATTTACTCAATAGTCACATATAGTAATCTACAGGAGATCAGCACTTTCTGAAGTGTGTGCAGGGTGGGAAATGATTAACAGCAATAAAAAAAGGAAAGTTTCTGTTATACCATCTCACTGGTTATTTATGAATAGTTGTGTGTGTTTCAGTTGCCGAGCTGAGAATCAATATGTGCACAGTGTGGGATGAGGATGTACTCGATCGCTCAGCATTCCTACTAGTTTGGCACATGTCATTTATCTCCTACCATTCAATATAGTTTAAATTACTTCCATTTCTCTACTCTCTTCTGGAGAGAGGTGCAACTTTGGAAAATGCTCTATGAATTAGGCATACGGTGAGGCCTAAAATTTTACAATTTACAAACTGTTTATTTTGGTTTACTTGGGAAACTCTATAAATCAAGATAGTCACCTATGGACTGTTTAATCTCTTCGGAGAGATTAAACGAGACTATATATTTTATATATATAGTTAGTATAGTTTACTTAAAACATAGAAATTATATACTTATGGCAACCAAGTTAAGGCTGATGTTCCCAAAGTCCTGAGCCATGAAGAAAGTTCATTTTTTTAAGAGTTCACACTAATTACATGGCAGTATTAAGTTCACACAAAAGTGAGAGAAAGATATGAATATTGTCCATATATTTTTTGTTCCTTACTTGAATAGTCATGACTCATATATTATTGTCCGCATGCACAATATTACAGAGGGGATGAACACGCACAAAACTCGGAAAGTCCTTGTGTCCCTGCGCCACTGTGCACGGGGAGTGATTGCACTGCTTTGATATTCCATGTTTCTCCTTCTGTTCACACCCTAATAATCATTTCTTAAAATATGTATTTAATTGCTCAGTTTATAGTAAGTATAGTTGAAACACACTCGTTCTGGCTACAGCCTTAACTTCAGCATGTGAAATTGTTTGTTTGAATAAGAAATGCACTCCCTAGATATGCATTGACCTCATGCTGCTCTTTTGATGGCATGTTTGGGGAGGCCATAAAACATTTAGGAGGTGAAGCCTAGTCGAAGCACATCACGGGGACATTGGCTTTCTGATTGTTCAGCCTTTCCACACTTCCAGTGTGTGCTTTCTGCTTCTGTGACAAGGTGAAGATATAATCTCTTGACTTCCTGCTCAGGCAGCCTGCTGCCATGCCTTGCCAACATTGTGCATAAGCCCTCTGAAATCAAAAGTCGAAATAAACGTTTTCCTCTATAAAATAATAGAAAATGAATTGTGTACTGAATGGTAAGCAGTGTCTCACCTGGAGAAGCAGAAGGAGTTTGCAGGACATAGTATACACAGAATGGGAGAAAGACGTTAAACATGCTGTGTCTGCCCAGAAAAACTTTTTGAGCCCTGTGGAAGGCAAGAGTTGGAGTTGTGTTTTATGTTTTTCTGTAGTCAAAGGAAAACTATCAGAAAGTGGTCAACTCTGGGGCCTCCAAAACAGCCCTTAAAGCTATGGGAAAGGGCTCTAAGTACATGAATTTGAAAATATATAATTTCTCAGCTATGCAAAAAATAAGGATGTAATATGAATGTTATGAAGATCTTCTCAAACCAAAAGGAACAAAAGCGTCTGTGCTGTGAGCCAACTTGTTAGAAAATTACTAAGGACGGAGACAGAGATTTAGGGAGTGGTGATTGAAGGAAATTCCACCCAGTTAAGACATTGTGTTAATGTTTACAAAGGCAGATAGATTCCTGAGTGCAGGATCAGCCTAGAACAGAGGACGGTTAGACTTAGGTGTGGTGGAAATGGTAATTTTAGGGCAGAGTCCCACCCGAGTAGTTTATCATTTGTGTTTAACTAAGGCAGACAGATCTCTGAATTATTTTTCAGTGTTAAGAAAAAATATATATTTTTCTGCTGCTGTTTCTTAAGATAAAATGCTGGGGTCATGGGATGTAGATTCATAAGATAATCAAAAGGAAAACCTGGATTAAATGACTGGATTAACATGTAAAATAAAAGACTGGAGCTAGTGTTCTTCAGGAAATGAGCTATCCAGAGAATTTTTAGGATAAAAAGAAAGAACTGCTTGGAGACCTGACACACACACATACACACACACACACACACACACAAGCAAGCAAGCAAGCAAGCAAGCAGGAAATGGACAAAGAGATCTCTTAGAATAGCAAGCAAGCAGAATATAGACAGAGAAATCTCCAGAGAGAAAGCACAATGTAGAAAAAGCAAATGGGAAAAGCTCTATTAAACAGAACACAGGTTGTCAGCCTGAACCATGAATTGACTTCTAACCGTTCTTCTCCTTGCTCCCAGACACCTCCTCTCTCAGAACCATTCTCCAAGCTGATTCTGGTCCTAGGCATTCTAATATTTTAATATTGGAACTTTAATGAGAAATAAAAGAATAAAACATCCTAATTAAAAAATATGAAGTATAAATGACTCTTGGCTAGAAGCCATCACTGAACAGCTGAGAACTCATCTTATACCAGTGGCCACCTACTCACCAAGAGCAATCTGCTCACCCTACAGATGCCCTCAAAATTTCACAGCTAGTTATCGAGCTCCAAGGACTACACTGGGCCCATTCTCTTTTAGCATATCTTGGGATTTAAAATTCTATTTATAAAGATTGAAGATTTGATGTTTCAGGTTTTTTTTTCAACTTGAGAAAGTGTTAAATAAATACAATCATTGTGAAGTCTTTGGCACTATAAACTAAACGAGTACTTCCTGCATATGTGACTCCATTCTGTAGTAGAGCATTAGAGAGAAAAGAGACTTTTCCTCGACAATAATTAGAAGTACTTCAAAGTCAAGTAATTGATTTGGAAAATATAGATTCTGGAGGCAATTAGAGAAGACATTCCAAAGTTATGAAAATATGAAAAGATAATTTCTATTTTTTTGTTTCAGGTCAGATGATAACTAGTTGATCTGTAAGGAAGGATTTGACCATTCACAACACTGTTGGACCCTTAAATTTTGTTTGTTGCTCTAAACTGCAATGTTCCTTGTGTTTATGTCTATTTAGATCTTTGCTGGTAAATACCTTTTTGGATTAGATTTCCCTCCTGCATTGTTTAGAATAAGTTCAGTTAATGTTGTAAGTACTATTTAACAGTAACACCCTGTGCTATATATTTAATATGTGTATTTATGCACAAAGCTGTGTGAACTCTTTTGCTTTAAAACAATTTTAATGAGTTCTAACTTGCAATGTCTTGCTAATGTGCATATTTCTGTGTAGCACAGAGAGCTGTTGATGCTGTAAGTACTTATAAGGACTGTATCCAAAGATATTTTTAACACATGTTTATAATTACTCACAAGTTCAAATGTGTCGGAAAAAATATAACTTGAAATCACTTTGTTTACACAGGACGCATGGGAGTCCTTATGTGCCTTTCTCAGGATGGAACAGACATGTTTTCTGGAAGGAGATGTGTGAAGTAGATTTTTTAAAAATTTTAAACATTCACAGAAAGTAAAAATGATAACACTATTTTGCTATAGCTCACATTGTTTAGAACACAGCTACTTTAGAGCATATAAAATGCTAAGTTAAATTACTTGAAGAGCAAAGTGATAAGAATGTATTATCTTACAGAGGACACAAATTAGGGGAAAAAGGACTCCTACAAAGTTTTTTCTAATTAAAATAATCAGGAAAACGAAAATAGATAGACATAGAGGATCTAACAGGGATTACAAATCACCTACTAGACTCTGAACATACTATCTTCTTATTTTTCTGGAATATTTCTTTTAATGTTCACTCCTTCTACCTCGAGTACTCTCGTCTTACATAGTTACCCTGTCAATCCTCTGTGTACTCTAAAATTTTTCCGTTGATAATCATGAAATCTATACACAAGGTAAAAGTTCTAATTTTATTTTCATTTTAAAAGTAAAACTAGGCTGGGCAGTGGTGGTGCACACCTTTAATCCCAGTAATTGGCCCACAGAGGCTGATGGATTTCTGAGTTTGAAGTCAGCCTCGTCTACAGATTGAGTTCCAGGACAGTCAGGGCTACCCAGAGAGACCCTGTCTCGAAAAACAAAAAAACAAAACAAAACAAAACAAAAAACCCAAACAAAAAACCAAAAAAGTTATACTGTTTATACTATATAACAAAACCGCAAATGTAACAAAAGTTAAACAGCACCAAAGTCTTATCTGTGAAGACTCTGTTTGCAATTGTGATGGTTAATTCAGAAACTCCTCATAATAGATCAGTGTATTGAAATATAGTGACTCTTAACTATACAACTCTACTATACAACTCTAAATCAGACAATATAACACTCCTCCCAAAACTCAGGTAGTATTGTGAAGGACTATAAGGCCAGGAGAATGAGAAAGAATGCTGCCAAATGTTCCTTCTGAGCATGATGTGGCAGCTACATCTAGCAATTCAACTTTGTCATGGCTCCCTGAAAAGACACAAGATAAGGCCCATCAACATACTATCATAAAAGACAAGGAGCTCATCAGTTCAATACTTCTTTTTGCAGAGGAAAAATTAAATGTAATAGAAGCGGTGTCATAATTTTCCATAGTATTATCACATTGCCATTACTCAAAAGATATTTCTTCAACACATGTTCATGCAAGAAAACTTAATTAAATACAGTAGGGTCATGAACACACAGGCAGATATGCATACAACCCCCATACATACACAAGAAGAAATGTCAATGGAAGAAGGGTGTTTACTACACTAGAAGCAGTGGGACTTGGGAAAATGGAACCCATAAATGAGTCTGGCTAAAGTCTCATACAATAGCCAATTTTATTCAGAACATCAGATATATTATACTCTGAGGGTTAGCGGAGTCACCTGGGTAAAACGTACAGTCACAATGGCAAGCCACACATGCCAAAAGCATGTTTTTCCACAGAGGTATATAAACCAATAACAATAGCCAGTTGTAATGAATAATCTGACATAACTTCATTCCTGTCTACTATGCCTGGGAGAGGTACAAAAGCATAATCTAAGATCAATTTTATGATTTCAAAGAAACTAAGATCACAAGGTCTCTTGTTGTGGAATTGGCATTTTTCTTATAAGACTTCAGAAATCTCTTTATAGGACTACATTCTTGGACCATGTTCTGACAAAGGGAGACACAGGAAGAAGAAATTCAATGAGAAAGGGAAAAAGATGGTATAGAGTAATTCGGAAGGAGGTTTGATGAAAAAATATTGCTCCAGGAACTTGAGATCCAAGCCAATATTTAAGCAACCACACTACTTAGAGCAGAGGCTCTCTCAACCCCAACTGATTCTGAGTTGATTCACCTAATACTCTGAAGAGGTTTTTGGGTTTTTTGTTTTTGTTTTATTCACTCTCAGAAATTAAAAATTTTCACTGAGCAATAGTACAAAATGTATGTAATTTGCAACACTGACATTTATGAACTTAAAGAGTTAGCTCAGAGGTTAAGGGATGTATTGCTCCCTTAGGGGACTCAGAGGACCAAGCATTTATATGGCAGCCCACAGCAATTCATAACTCCACTTGCTGGGTACCCAGTGCCTTCTTCTGGAAACCAGAAACATCAGGCATTCACAAAAGTGTGCATACACGCATTCAAGCAAAACACCCACAAGCTAAATATATAGAGTTTTTTTAAAAAAAAAATCAATCTTAAAAGAAGGTAAGCAGTGAAGATAAGATTATCAGTTGGTAGATTCGGCACCTCTGTAGGAATTGGGTCACACCTTGAATATCCTGAAGCACTATAATATAGGTGCTAATGTTTGGGGAATAAATTAAGAAGTGATTTAATCTGTGAATATGCTATTATTTCCAGGAAACAGGTTCTATTATATACATACAAAACAAAAACATTTACTATTTACATGTCTGAAATCAAGTTCTTTGTAATATTACCTGATGTCAGAACTGGTTCTAGGTCATGATTCTCATTTACCTTTAGTAGCTGTGATAAGTGCTATGACCAAACACAAATTAAGAAGTAAAGGATTATTCTTATCTCCTTGTACAAAGCTCAAGTCTAAGTGGATCAAAGACCTCCAAATAAAACCAGAGACACTGAAATTGATAGAGGAGAAAGTGGGGAAAAGCCTCGAAGATATGAGCATAGGGAAAAAATTTCTAAACAGAACAACAATGGCTTCTGCAGTAAAATCAAGAACTGACAAATGGGACCTCATATAATTGCAAAGCTTCTGTAAGGCAACTGCTTGTGGACGTTGTACATCGTGGTGCGGAGCCTAGTGCGCACCACGATGTACAACGTCCACAAGCAGAAAATGGAGAACAGAGCTAAACAAAGAATTCTCAACTGAGGAATACCGAATGGCTAAGAAACACCTGAAAAAATGTTCAACATCCTTAGCCATCAGGGAAACGCAAATCAAAACAACCCTGAAATACGATCTCCCTCCAGTCAGAATGGCTAAGATTAAAAATTCAGGTGACAGCAGATGGTGGCAAGGATGTGGAAAAAGAACACTCCTCCATTGCTGGTGGGATTGAAAGCTTGTACAACCACTCTGGAAATCAGCCTGGTGGTTCCTCAGAAAATTGGACATAGTACTACTGGAGGATCCAGCAATACTTCTTCTGGGCATATACCCAGAAGATCTTACAACTGGTAATAAGGACACATGCTCCACTATATTCATAGTAGCCTTATTTATAATAGCCAGAAGCTGGAAAGAACCCAGATGTCCCTCAATAAAGGAATGGATACAGAAACTGTGGTACATTTACACAATGGAGTACTACTCAGCTATTAAAAACAATGAATTTATGAAATTCTTGGGCAAATGGATGTCTCTGGAGGATATCATCCTGAGTGACGTAACCCAATCACAAAAGAAGTCACTAGATATGCACTCACTGATAAGTGGATATTAGCCCAGAAACTTAGAATACCCAAGATACATTTTGCAAAACACAAGCAAACCAAGAAGGAAGACCATCATGTAGATACTTCAATTCTTCTTAGAATAGGGAACAAAATACCCATGAAAGGATATAGATACAGAGACAAAATTTAGAGCTAAGATGAAAGGATGGACTATCCAGAGACTACCCCACTCGGGGATCCATCACATCATCAACCACCAAACCCAGATACTATTGCACATGCCAGTAAGATTCTGCTGAAGGGACCCTGATATAGCAACCTCCTATGTTGGCTATGCCAGTGCCTGGCAAACACTGAAGTGGATGCTCACAGTCAGCTATTGGATTGAACACAGGGCCCCCAGTGGAGGAGCTAGAGAATATACCCAAGGAGCTGAAGGGGCCTGCAACCCTATAGGTGGAACAACAATATGAACTGACCAGTACCCCCTGAGCTCATGTCTCTAGCTGCTTATGTAGCAGAAGATGGCCTAGTGGGCCATCATTGGGAAGAGAGGCCCCTTGATCTTGCAAACTTTATATGACCCAGCACAGGGGAATGCCAGGGCCAATAAGTGGTTGGGTAGGGGACCAGGGGAGGTGGAGGGTATAGGGAACTTTCAGGATAGCATTTGAAATTTAAATAAAGAAAATATCTAATAACAAAAAACAAAAAAGAAAACAAAATAAAACAAAACATAAAAAGAAGGATTAATATATCAAACCATTAATATATCAAACCATTCTTTGAGAGAAGCCAAGTCAGGAACTTAAGGGACACTTAAAGCTTATCTTTACATTCTGTGAATATAATATTTTCAAATTGCACCTTTTTCTTTCTGAGTAGTGGGGCCATATTCACAGATATTTGTATAACTTACAGAAGCCTTACATATTTATTAGGAACATATGTTTTAATAATTCCTGAGAACATTTTATATATATTTGTTGATATGTGAGTGTGCATGCTTGTACACATGTATGTGTTGAGTTCATCACATGCCTGTGCATATGAGTGTTTAGGCCAGAGGTTGACCTCAGATGTCAAATCACAGATATGTCTTCTTCCTTTCTGGAGATAATACCTTTCCCTTGCTTAAACATTGACAATTCATCTCGTTTATAGCCTTAATGTAGTCTCCTGCCTTCTCCTTTCCTGGGCTGGGATTTCAAGGAAATCTTATCACACTTGGATTTTTTACATGTGTTCTAAAAGTTGAGCATAGATCATTATACCCATAATGCAAGCATTTAACTGACTGAACTGATTCATCAAGCATAAATCTCTATTTTTAGGGGAAAGATATCAAATGATACTTCCTTGTTGGAGGAGGTCAACATAAAGGGTCCCTGTAGGTTTTATATGACCAGGAATACTTAATGCATATGTTGTGATGACAATAGTCTTCTCTTGGTTGTCTTACTAAGCTTAGACCTTATTCTCAAAATATGGATAGCATAATTTTTTTCTCCAACAGTCTTATACAGGAAAAATACACTGTTAATCCAAATATTCTTTCTATTTAATTTAACACTGTTATCAAAATATTGGTGCAGATTCACAATTTATTTTAAGCCATAATAGTTATGAAGCATTTATATAGCAACAGAGAAGAAATTTAAACTTTGCATAAGTGCTTCCACTTACTAATTACTGAACTAACTAGAGACATACTAGTCTTCCAACAATGTGTTCAACTTTATATATCTTTCTTTAACCTATGTTCATTTTCAAAAGATAATTACGCAAACATCTCACCTGCAAGATGACCCCAGCACTTATCCTTCAAATTCATTCTGTAGGTCATTCTCCCATAACCTCTGAATACTGAGGCAGATAATATGCCAATTCTTCTGCCTATGAATTCTTGGTGTGAATACTTCTACATTGACACTGAAGGTCTTGACACTGTGACATAATCTTCCACATCACTAAGGATTCTGCAAGCTACAAACTGACAGTGGTTTCTATTGCTTGAAGGGAATGTCCTGCCATTTCAATTAGTATAACAAGTGACACCTTGCTGACATTTCAGCAAACACAGGGCAGTTAGACATAGAATAAATTCCATTTTGTCTTTAATCTATAAAGCAAAATAACAACCATAACAGACAATGCTTCAAAAGACAGTATTTCTGTAGATATTCCTTGCCTAGGTTGTATAAAGAATGTTATATAATGTATGATCATGTATAGCTAATGAATAAACATCTATAGACCTATATTCATTATCCTGTTTCTATATACACATGAGATGCTACCAGAGCTGAGGTCACTGATGTCATTCACTTGTCACTTCATTGACTTTGTTGCAGGAAGCAAGTCTTGCTGTAACTTCTCATCAACCTCTTCCACACTATTCTTTTCATTCTAGAAACACTCAAACCTACAAATAAGAAATATTTTTGAATGCTATGTGATTCCCTTCTGACCCATAATCTCCCATATTTTTACCAATTTTGCTCTTTGCATGCAGAGAGATGTTTCATTGTATATTTCTCCAAATGCCTTTTTTCCATTTTGAAATTAGAAAGCTCAAATTTTGATCTCAGTGTTTTTCAGGAATCTTTTCTGATAAAACTCTTTCGTTGACCAAAGAGATTTTTATATGCTGAAGACAATATAGGAGAGACGCCTATATATCACAAAATAAGAGGGAAATATATTAGCTAATATAGGTAGCATTTCAATGCATGTTGTTAAAAAACTTTTATTGTGGTTTTCTTTCTATTTCTACTTAGCATTTTTGACCATTTTTATTGGTTTTTCTATATACTAAATATTACATTTTAGAAGAAAAATAAACACACTTAAGAAGACACTACATACATAAAACCATTAGAATATACATACACATGCTTGAAAAAGTATCATGTAAATGTAGAGTCATACATATTCAAGAAATTTTCTTTGAACAAATTGTCTTATGAATCATGATATCTTTATATGATTTCTCATCAGGACAACTGCTTTGTGGATGCAACCTAAAGTTCCAAGAAGTTTGGGCTGTAGGAATCAACAAACAGGAGAACATTCTGTGACTTCAGTACTGGTAAACAGACAAAATGGAATACATAGTTACCTTGCACTCAATAAAGTATCTATTATACCAAAGCTACTCAATTGGGCTATTTCATGGAATTTTTTCATAAAAATCTACAGAAAAAAAAGAAAGAAGACATATTATTCACACTATACTCTTATAGAGGGCTGGGTTGAAGTTAGTCAGGAAGAATGCAAAGCCATTTGCCTTTTGACTTAGGTTGTATTTCTTGCATCTAATTCTTTTGTCTCTAATAAGACACTGATAGATTGCTCTTGATCACTCAAATCTTCTGTGTATAGGAAAGCATACATTTAGTCCTCACATGATACAGGATTCTCAATTCAAGGGCAAATATGTATAAAACCACATTTGCTTCCTTGGAATACATCTACATCATCTACATCAACAAATATAGAAAACAATCTTTTATTGAGTCTAAGAATATACCTTTAATACCATATGCTTAAACAAAAAGTAACTAGAAAGAGAAAATTTCCCAAATATTATAAATTCAGGATTATATAACATTTTTTCACACTATACTCATAGGATCACCCTTGACACTGTCATTTAGTGGATATAATTAATGGTCATTCTAACAGGTATTTTGAGCACAAAGTGTCCTGAGCCTTCAAATTCATAGTGGACTTAATAGATTAAGTCTGGAGTCTGAAAGCTTATGGTGTTTAATGCAAGTATAATTCCCTCTTTTGTGCTTCTCAATCATTTATGTATTGTTTCAATTTTCATTCTGTAGTTCATTAAATAGTAGTATCTTTTAAATTTTTATTTAAGTATGAATATTGGTCTCTAGTTTCAGGGATATACTTCATTCATTTTTCACTCTGTATAAGTTTATGATAAACGAGGATGTATTTACCCATCAATATTTTTTGTATTTTTTTCATCTGATTATATGAATGAAAAATTTACTTAATTTGAGATAGAATAAAAGAGTTCATGAGTGATATGTGGATGTGTGAGGGGAGGTACCAATGGTCTTATTCCTCAATTGATTCTTGATTTGTCTGTAAAAAATAGCCATGAGCCAATTGTTGGGCAGAAGGTAGAGATGGGACTTATGGGTTTCTGGAAGCAAGCAGAGGAATGTGAGGAAGGAAAAGATTTATCACCATGCTTTGGAATAAGAATGCAGCAGCCATGTAAAGTCTCAGGAGGAGAGGCTACTAATACAGGTGGGTACTCATGGATGTTTGACAAAGGCCAGATGGGATTAGCCACTAAATTTAGGGCAGGTGGAACACACTGAGTTAAGAAATAGACACTAGACAGTCCCAGATGCCAGGGAACCAAAAGATTCCCAGGATACAACAGGGAGGACATTTGCCAAAATATCCAACAAAGGGAATATAGAACCTGTAGAGACCATATTTAGTAGATAGGCACTGCCTCAAGTTGAAGGATAGGCCCACCCACCCACCTCAAAAATATTAATACACAATTCCTCCTGTCAAAAGGAAATGTAAGGACAAAGTATGGAGCAGAAACTGAAGGAAAGGCCATCCAGAGACTGCCCTACCTAGGGATTCACCCATCTGCAGACACTCAGATCCTATTGCTAATACCAAGAAGCACTTGCTGATAGAAGCCTGGTGTGGCTGTCTCCTGAGAGATTCTGCCAGACCTAACCAATACAAATGCATAGGATTGAGCACAGGGACCACAATGGAGAAGTTAGGGAAACGACTGAAGGAGTTGAAGGGGTTTGTAACCCCATAGGAAGAAAAACAATATCAACCAACCAGACTTCCCCCAAAGCTCCCAGGGACAAAGCCACCAACTACAGAGTATACATGGGGGACCCATGGCTCCATCTGGATATGTAGCTGAGGATGGACTTATCTGGAATCAATGGAAGGGCCCTGGGGAGGCTCAATGACCCAAGGAAGGGGAATGCTAGAATGCTGAGGCAGGAGTGGTCAGGCAGGTGGGGAAGCACACTCACAGAGGCAGGAGAGTGGGAAGGGGATAGGGGTTTGTGTAGAGGAAACTGGGAAGGAGGATAACATTTAAGATGCAAATAAATAAAATAACCAATTTTTAAAAAATGACCAAAAAGAAACAAACTTGGAAAAAAGAAAAGAAAAGAAAAGAAAAGAAAAGAAAAGAAAAGAAAAGAAAAGAAAAGAAAAGAAAAGAAAAGAAAAGAAAAGAAAAGAAATTGATAAGGGTATTCTTTTCCAGGCAGGAGATACTAGTACCAAGAAGGCAAATAGCAAAGAAACAAAATCTGTGTTTGTGGTTTTTAACCGAGGATTCAAGGGAAGCTGGGAAGGGCTTGGTAGCATGATCCACTTCACGGAGCAAAGGTAGGTAAAGCATAAGGGAAGCTAGGAGGGGCTGATAGCATGTCTGACCCCAGAGCAAAGGTGGTAGCTTAAAACTATACACAACATGAGTGAGATCAGTGGGAAGAAAAGGGGATATATTATGGTTTAATTTTAGAACACATTAGATTGAACACATTATTTATATTTGGGATAGAAATGATGTGTGATTATGGTAAACAAAATTTCAAAAGATAAAGACTGAACACCATAATTTATTTTTTCCTTCATTCTTATATAAATCAACTCTCCATATGACTAAACCAGAGGGCAAGTGGCATTGCTATGCTGTCAGCAGCCCAGATTTCTTCACCACTCTCCCTACAATACTAATATGTGGGTATTACATTCAAGAATGCATTCCAGGCTTGAGGATGACTACTAAATTTCTAGCTACACATATCTGATTTAGGTAACTGAAAGGGGGAAGGGAAAAGCAAGAGGGATGTGCCTCTCAGATCAGATATTTGAGGACTCTTCCTAGAATTTCAACTTTAAGGAGACAAAAAGATAGCAGATCATCCCTATTTCTTTCACGATTGAAAATTGACTTGGATCTCCTGCCTGCCTGGGATACAGGCTGAGGCATACAATGGTTTAGTTCTTCACACTTCAACTTCTTCACACTTGATCTTAGCCAAAAGGCCGAGAAGCGATAGGTCAACTTCTTAAAATCAATATAAATACATACATTGTCAGGATTAATTAATATGAAAACACTTGGAGATAGAAAGCACAGAGACTGGGTAGTAGCAATCCTACTACCCATAAATACTGGTTAACTTATTAAAATGTTTATACTATACTATACTGTGGGGGTCTGCTGCACATTAAATGAATATTATATTTTTCTATATCTTAATGAACTCTTTTCAAGTTAAAACGTCAGAATGTGGACAGTCTCCTTTCTTGCTCCAGTCATCTGGCACCTTTCCCAAAAGATGAGAGGTGACTGCCCGTAGAGGTCTCAAGGCTTGAGCTTGTAGGAGAGCCATCTTTGCTCCAGTGTGTGGGCAGGGAGAGGGCAGCCTGCAGAAACAACACAGCGGCTGGGACAGACTCCTTTTCTGGCTCCAGATATCCAGCACCTTTCCCACCAGAGGAGAGGTGTCCACCTGGGAGGGTTTTCACTGCCTGAGCTGGTAAGAGAGCCATCTTTGCCATCTTTGCTCTGGTGTGTTGCCAGGAGAGGGCGACCTGCAGAAGCTACACAGCTTCTGGGAACTATCCCGTTTCTGTCTCTAGACATATAAGTACCTTCCCCACCAGAAGAGAGGTGTCTACCCAGGAGGGCTCTCACTACCTGAGCTGGTTGGGGAGCTATCTTTGCTCCGGCTCACCTAGGCTCCAGTCTGCACTGGTAAGAGTGTGGACTGCAGAAGCTACAGAGCTTTGGGAAAGGCAGAAGCAACCTAGCTTCTGGGACAGACCCTATTTTGGGATCCAGAAATTTGAGCACCTTCCTTGCCAGAGGAAAGGTGGCCACTGTGAGGGCTCTGTCTGCCAGAGCAGGTGAGAGAATCATATTGTATCCAGGATCCCTCCGTGACTAGTTTTTGCAGGTGAGTGAATAAACAGCAGAGGCAACACATCTGCTGGGACAGGCCCTGTTTTGGGCCTACA
>NC_034608.1:68914515-68919806 GCF_900095145.1 Mus pahari
CAAATAACCCCATTTAAAAATGGGCTACAGAGCTAAACAAAGAATTCTCAACTGAGGAATACCGAATGGCTGGAAAACACCTGAAAACACGTTCAACATCCTTAGTCATCAGGGAAATGCAAATCAAAACAACCCTGAGGTTCCATCTCACTCCAGTCAGAATGGCTAAGATTAAAAATTCAGGTGACAGCAAATGCTGGCGAGGTTGTGGAGAAAGAAGAACACTCCTCCATTGCTGGTGGGATTGAAAGCTTGTACAACCACTCTGGAAATCAGTCTGGCAGCTCCTCAGAACATTAGATATAGTACTACTGGAGGATCCAGCAATACCTCTTCTGGGCATATAGCCAGAAGATGTTCCAACTGGTAATAAGGACACATGCTCCACTATGTTCATACCTTATTTATAATAGCCAGAAGCTGAAAAGAACCCAGATGTCCTCAATAGAGGAATGGATACAGAAAATATGGTACATTTACACAATGGAGTGCTACTCAGCCATTAAAAACTGAATTTATGAAATTCTTGGGCAAATGGATGTATCTGGAGGATATCATCCTTAGTGAGGTAACCCAATCCCAAAAGAAGTCACTAGCTATGCACTCACTGATAAATGGATATTAACCCAGACATTTAGAACACCCAAGATACAATTTCCAAAAAACAAGAAAACCAAGAAGGAAGACCATGGTGTGGATATTTCATTCCTCTTTTGAATAAGGAACAAAATACCCATGAAAGGATATAGGTACAGGCACAAAATTTAGAGCTAAGATGAAAGGATGGACTATCCAGAGACTACCCCATCCACGGATCCATCTCATCATCAGCCACCAAACACAGATATTATTGCATAAGCCAGCAAGTTTCTCCTGAAGGGACCCTGATATAGTGGCCTCTTGTGAGGCTATGCCAGTGCCTGGCAAACACAGAAGTGGATGCTCACAGTCAGCTATTGGATGGAACACAGGGCACCCAATGGAGGAGCTAAAGAAAGTACCCAAGGAGCTGAAGGGGGATGCAACCCTTTAGGTGGAACAACAATAACCAGTACCCCTGAGCTCTTGTCTCTAGCTGCATATGTAGCAGAAGATGGCCTAATTGGCCATCATTGGGTCTTGCAAACTTTATATGACCCAGCACAGGGTAATGCCAGGGCCAAGAAATGGGAGTGGGTGGGTAGGGTAGCAGGGGCATGGGGATGGTATGGGGAACTTTCAGAATAGCATTGAAATTTAAATAAAGAAAATATCTAATAAAAAATGTAAAAAAAAGTCAGAATGTCCATTCTCCATATTGTGATTTCCCTTATAAGTTTTAAAAATCATAACTGCTTATTTATCTTTACTAAAAATTTACTTTAAACACATCCATATGAGATAGTTCTTCGCAGTCAATCTATTTCTTTCACAGAAACTCAATTTTTACTGAAAGTACTATTATCAACCCAGCTTTATTTTATTATTTAATAAATTACTCTTTAACATCTACTTTTTGACATTTTATATGTAATCCTGGTTGTGTGTTATCTCAATATATTATGCTTTGTTCACATTAACTTTTCCTTGATTCTGAGATATACAACATTATTTTAATTTTACTAAGATGTTTCAAAAACATACTTAACATTGATTAATAAATTCATATATTATTCAGTATGTGTTTACTTAAAAAATGGTAATATTTTTCTGTGTTCCATTCATTTCAATGTGTGTAGGTTACTTAATAAGCATATTTTATGAGTTTACATCTAGCAATTATTCAGAAAAAGAAGGTGTGATTTGACAGAAAGGAAAAAGACAGATTCCATGGGAGAGATTTAAGGAATCAAAAGGAAGGAATAAATAGTATAATTATATTTTAATTTCAAAAGTTATTTTTATTTTTATTTTTTTTTATATTTTGGGGTTATTCTTTTTCTTTTTTAAATTATTCTATTAGAAATTTTCTTCATTTACATTTCAAATGCTATCCCAAAAGTTCCCTATACCACCACCCCCACCCTACTCCCCTTCCCACTCACTCTCCCTTCTTGCCCCTGGTATTCCCCTGTATGGGGCACATAAAGTTTGCAAGACCAAGGGGCCTCTCTTGACAATGATGGCCAACTAGGCCATCTTCTGCTACATATGCAGCTAGGGACACAAGCTCTGGGGGTACTGGTTAGTTCATATTGTTGTTCCAACTATAGTGTTGCAGGCCCCTTCAGCTCTTTGGGTACTTTCTCTAGCTCCTTCATTGGAGGCCCTGTGTTCCATCCTATAGATGACTGTGAGCATCCACTTCTGTATTTGCCAGGCACTGGCAGAGCCTCACAGGGGACACCTATATCAGGATCCTTTCAGCAAAATCTTGCTGGTATATGCAATAGTGCTTGTGTTTGTTGGCTGATTATGGGATGGACTCCTGTGTGCGGCAGTCTCTGGATGGTCCATCCTTTCGTCCGAGCCCCAAATTTTTTCTCTGCAACTCCTTCCATGGGTATTTTATTCCCTATTCTAGGGAGGAGTGAAGTATCCACACGATGGTCTTCCTTCTTCTTGATTTTCTTGTGTTTTGGAAATTGTATCTTGGGTATTCTAGGTTTCTAGGATAATATCCATTTATCAATGATTGCATATCAAGTGACTTCTTTTGTGATTGTGTCACCTCACTCAGGATGATATCCTCCAGATACATCCATTTGCCCAAAATTTCATAAATTCTTTGTTTTTAATAGCTGGATAGTACTCCTTTGTGTAAATGTACCACATTTTCTGTATCCATTCCTCTGTTGAGGGACATCTGGGTTCTTTCCAGCCTCTGGCTATTATAAATAGGGCAGCTATGAACATAGTGGAGCATGTGTTCTTATTGCCACTTGGAACAACTTCTGGGTATATGCCTCGGAGAGGTATTGCTGGATCTGCCGGTAGTATTGTGTCCAGTTTTGTGAGGAACCGCCAGACTGATTTCCAGAGTGGTTGTACAAGCTTGCAATCCCACCAGCAATAAAAACTAATAATTTTCCAATCCTGTTCTAAAGAGATGCTCTTGGCTGTATCAAAAGTCTATCTGAATACTTTCTCTTTTTCCATTAATTAATTTATTTATTCACTTTACATCCCAATTGCTACCCCCTTTCCCAGATGGTCACCCCCCAAACTCACATTGTCCCTCCCCCAAAACTTACTCTCATTATCCTCTGAGTATGATAATCCCTTTATGCTAAGTACCCCCTCTACCCTGGCATATCAAGTTCTACAGGGATAAATGCATCCTTTGATACTGAGACAAGAAGAGGCAACCCCGTTAGGGGAATGGACTTCACAGACAGGCATCAGCTATAGAGACAGCCCTGCTCTCCCCTCCCCATTCAAATTGTTGAGGGTCCCACATGAAGACAGACCTACACATCTGCCACATGTGTGCAGGGGCCCTAAGTCCAGTCCCTGAATGCTGTTTAGTTTTTGGTTCAGTCTCGGGGAGCCCCTAAGGGTTCAGGTTAGTTGACTGTCGGTTTTTCTGTGGAGTTTCTATCCCACTCAGGGTCTTCAATTCCTCACACACATTCTCTTCCATAAGACTCTGTTGGGTCCCATCCGCCAGCGTCTAAGCATTGTATTGCGCCTCTTGCAGACACGCTAAGAGTTGCTCCCCCGGACGTCCCAGAACACAGCGTCCTCTGGCCGCCCACTGTCAACGCCCACTCGTCGCCCGGACCAACCACCATGGATGTCACCGCCCTCTCATTGGACCTGCCTTCTGGACACAGCTCCGCTGAGGATTGAACCGTGTGCCATTAAGAGATTGAGACATGCGCCATTGGGACTGAGAGACACACTCAGCAGAGACAATGGGACATGTGGGAGAGGATTGGGTTCTCCCACGTGTTATTAATAAATAGTATTCTTTCTTGTAGCTCATCTCTAATTTCAGGAAGTTTAACTCTGCAGTGCAAACCCACCCCAAGGTGTTTTCTGCCCACGCAGACCTGGCGCCGGTATGCATGTGACACAGAGAAACATTGCAAGACTCCCCAAGCTCTCTCCAATATTTGGCCATGGGTCTCTCCATCTGTTTCAGTCAGCTGCTGGGTAGAACCTCTCAGATAAAAGTTATGGTAGGTTCCTGTCTACAAGGATAACAGAATTTCATTAATAGTATCAGAGATTTGTGCTTGCCCATGGGATGGGTCTCAAGTTGAGCCCATTATTAGGTGGCCATTCATTCTCTCATTCTCTCCTCCTTTTTTGTCCCTGCATTTCTTATAGACAGGACATACTTTGGGTTGAAAATTTTGTGGGTGGTTTGGTGTCATTATCCCTCCACTAAGGGTCCAGTCTGGCTACAGAAGGTGGCCACTTAAGGTTCACTATCCCCATTGGTATAATTATTCAGTCTTAGCTAGAGTCACCTCCATAGACTACTGGGAATCTCCCCAATCCCAAATCTCTAGCATGTCCTAGAGATGACCCCTACCCCAACCATATCCCACTAACTGCAAATTTCCATTCATTTTCCTAGTTCTCTGATCCTCTGTCATGATTCTCCCTACACCAGATCTTAAACCCTCCTCCCACTCCCCTCTTTATCCTCTTTCCTGTCATGCTCCTTCTCTCCATCTGCCTCCTATGGCTATTTTACTCCTCATTCTAAGTGATATTAAAACGTTCTCTCATTGGTAATTACTTCTCGTCTACCATCTCCTTTTGGGTCTTGTTCAAGATGAAAGAATAAATGGTATAATTATATTTTAATTTCAGAAATTAATATTTTTCCATACCTTCTCAATGGATGCTTCGTTATAAAAGATCTAGCTGGATTCTTTCATGCCTTAATTTTTTTAGGTTTTTTTTTTTTTCATTTCTTTCAAACTTAATGCTACACAAAAGACTATCTAGTACTGGGTTTGCATAATTTTGCTTTTACACTGAACATTGAGTGTGATAATTTTTCTCTTTTCATAGTCAGAAATTATTTGGAGCTTAGGCTGGGTACTCAAATAAATGTGTGAATCTTAGTAAATATTTTCATCTTTAATTACTGTATAGTCGCTTTTAAACTCTGCAATGTTACTTACAGTTTCTTGTAACAATCCACACCAATGGGAAGCTGGCAAGACAGACATGTTTAGATATATCATAGAATAGAATAGAATAGAATAGAAAAAAGAATAGAATCTGAAAGAAACCACAACAACAAAGAGGAGGAGGAGAGGGAAGAAGAAGAAGAAGAAGAAGAAGAAGAAGAAGAAGAAGAAGAAGAAGAAGAAGAAGAAGAAGAAGAAGGAGGAGGAGGAGGAGGAGGA
>NC_034608.1:68919891-68948684 GCF_900095145.1 Mus pahari
AAGAAGAAGAAGAAGAAGAAGAAGAAGAAGAAGAAGAAGAAGAAGAAGAAGAAGAAGAGCAACAACAACAACAAGAAGAACAAGAACAAGAACAAGAACAAGAACAAGAACAAAACAAGAACAAGAAAAACAAGAACATGAAGAGACAGAATCTATGTGATTAACATCAAATTTTATTGTTACTGTTTAGATGCTAAATTTTAAAGTCTGAAGCTCATAAAGAAAACACTGAGAGGAAAATAAAGGCACATTGAACTTGTAAAAATGTGCTCAATTCTGATAGAATCTAAAAGTAAGGATAGCAAACACAGATTTCATTTTTCTTCAGCCACACACAATTTTTAAAAAGCATAAAGAGCTTGGCAAACATGTTTTGATTCAACAGATGCATAGCTTCTCAAGTTCTGCTGATTAAAAAATTAACATAATGAAATGTGCATTTCATCTTGATTTTTGCATTTTCTTGCAATTGATGAGAGAACTTAATGTCCCTTCTAGCCTCTTCAGGTGTTCTCAAAATGAAGATTGTTATCTTAATATATTCTTGTTTCCTGGCAAGGAACATAGTAGTGTATGTCAGAGTCTGTTTTGTGTTATTAAAGTAGAGATCTAGCTTTCCTTTAAATATGGCAATCATCATGAAATCACAGAGTAAACACTTGAAGTTACAGTTCTTCAGGCCACCAACAAACATTTACACTCTCAGAATCCCCCACACACACCAATAACAACATTTCAAAGTCTAAATGTTACATAATAAAATTGTTGTAATGTGACTTTTTCAGTTGATGTTATCAAATGCTAAGATTACTTAAATTAGTTTGAACTTTCATCATATGCTCAAAGTACATAAATTAAGAACTCATTATATTTCATATTTTAATAATATTTATATAATTGTGGTTATTAAAAGTAAACTAATTGAAGAAAAAGGTATTGAAATGTAAGACTCAAATTTTAAATTTTATTTAATGAATCAACTGATTTGATGAACTATTGGATGGAAATGGGCTAAATTACATGCATAATAAATTTATATATATTCTCATAAAACTGTACCTAAATAATTTGATTTTCAATATCATATACTTGATCTTACTTAAAAATAGCAAAGAACACAGTTGGTAAATTAATCATATAAAATAAGCAAAGATGTTAGACACAATGACATTTCCAATGCTGCTAAAGGTATGAGCTAGAGAAAGTACCCAAGGAGCTGAAGGGGGCTGCAACCCTGTATGTGCAACAACAATATGAACTAACCAGTACCCCCTGAGCTCATGTCTCTAGCTGCGTATGTAGCAGAAGATGGCCTAATCGGCCATCATTGGGAAGAGAGGCCCCTTGGTCTTGCAAACTTTATATGCCCCAGTACAGGGGAAGGCCAGAGCCAAGTAGTAGGAGTGGGTGGGTAGAGGAGCAGGGGCAGGGGGGGGGGGGTTATAGGGAACTTTCGGGATAGCATTTGAAATGTCAATAAAGAAAGTAGTAGTAGTAATAATAATAATAATAATAATAATAATAATAATAATAAACAACTGATTCTAGTCCAGTTTTTTTTTTTAATAAATATTGAAGCATATAAGGAGCTCCAAGTCAATTAGGAATCTGGTAAATAATTTAAATAAAGATATACCAACTCAGCATTATGTAAAATACTTGTAAATTACTTAAAAGCTTACTTAAACACAAATACTAGAGATATTAATTATACATAGTTTATATTGGAAAGTCATGTTTTCTTACACACAAAAAATAATTTTAATGAATGTATTATTTTTACATGTTAGTTGAGGTGGGAATTTCTGCTCCTGTCATGTAATACAGATTTATGCGATGGTTTGCTGACTCATGTGATGGTTTGCTGAGGAAAGACCTATGAGAGGACAGAGGATGTTTGCAAAGAGTATAAGTAGGACCCAAAGGGCAGTGACAAAGCACTTTTATTTCTAGCCATGCAACTCTTCCTTGGTTCTTCACGTTGTTGAGGGGGGCAAAGCAGAGAACTTCTCCTTGGTTGCTCACAGTGACTCATACCCTTTCAGGTGAAGTTTCCCTGTTTCTATAGGAGCCTGCTGATTCTGCTGACTCAGGTTTGATGAACTGGACTGTGAGTACCCTGACACTAATGAACTGGAAAGCTGGTATCTTGACAAATGAGATTGGAATTGCCCCCAAAGAACTACTTATATAAAGGTCCACACACCCTTGTCCTATTTGCCATCTTTTTTCTCCTATGTTTGGGCAGTTAGGCAGAAGAAAAGGAGCGAAGCATTTGAGACCCCTTACTAAAGTAGGTTTTGAAAAACCTAAGCCTACAGTTAGTATTCCTGAAGATGTAACAAAACCAAATAATGTGTAAAAAGATGATCATTTATAAAGATGCTTATTACAGCATTGCTTATGATATAGAAAAAAATTTAAATTTCTATATGCATTGTCTTTACAAGAGAAACCCATGAATTATGTTGATAGTTTAAAAAGAATTCAATACTACTTAATGAGAAGAAGGGCTGAAGATAAAATAAAATAAAATGTAGGAGTAAATTGGCAGGTTTAACATTAATCAAATTTCATGTAAAATATATACAGACATTCAAAGCACTCAGAAATCTGTGTATTAATACAGAAAAATCCAGGAAGTTTTCTCAGCCTAAAACCTATTTGAAAATATATGGCTTTAGTCTCTATATTTTTGGTATTTATAAAGAAATAGTAATATCATATTTTGTGTCAAAATGAAATTTGATAAAATAAAAGAAAATCATGCAAATTGTTTACATATCTGATAAACATTATATGAACTATATAATTTGACAGATGTTATTAAATTAGACTGGAATTATATTTAGAAGATTCATTATACCATAAAATCTATAATTTCTATACTTAATAATTGGAATTATTTCATAAAAATTAATTGTCAGTCACTAAATTTTATGAAAATTTATTCTGCTGTCCATTTTATTTGGGCTTTATAGCTAAATTCTACCAGTCTACTTTGCTGGTCAAATTGTTCTAACTTTACGTTTGTGGGTATTTGTGTTATAATTCCTGGGGACTTTTGACAAGCTACAATTTTGAAATTGTTTTTATTACTTATATGTTTTCTAAAAATACAGTATAACTCAGAAGAATCTCAAAAATCTTCTTTCTAAAGCTCGAACCTGCATTTTTCCAGTAAGCATTCCTATAGTATGTAACAGTAGTTTTCAGAAGTATTAGCTAATGGAGGATAAGGAAACACCAAAAGCTTTAATAAACAAGGAGAGTTTAAGAAGACTCTAAAGTAAATACAATGAGCTATGGTGGGTAAATCTTGAACATAAATAGGAATATTAGTAGAAAAAAATGTGATATGCATGTTAAGTCATGTTATTTCATTAAGCACATTTATTTTATTCATTTAACAAGTGGACTGTATTGACCATATCTGTACAAGATGAAACATTTGAGTGAATATTATAGAAAGCATTTGGAAACTCTGTGCTCCTAATTATAATTTTACACACACACACACACACACACACACACACACACACAGAGAGAGAGAGAGAGAGAGAGAGAGAGAGAGAGAGAGAGAGAGAGAGGTTGAAATAATTATCTAATTAATGAATCCTAGCTTGAGGTTTGCTACACACCCCAGTGGTTTATGTTGACAAATGAAGGACATACATATAGCCTTTATATTTTAATATGTCTTAAACAGCACACTAGCTAGGCTACTGCCTAACTTCCATGCAGTTAATCCCAATTTATTAATTACTAATTCTGTGTTCTATCAGTTGGACAGGCCTCTGAGCCATGGTCTCTGGGAGCAGCTATGATTCTCTGTCCTGCACTCTTCTCACACATAGAACTTTCCTCTCCTCCACACTCTCTCAGCATGGTGAATTTTCTCCTTCCCCTGTTCCCAGTCCCAAACCTGGGAAATCCTAAAATTTTGCTTCTGTCTATATCAGAACCAAATCAAGGCACGTCCCAAGATGTTACATGCAGACCTTCTCATAGAAAAAGCATTTGGGGAAACATAATTAGCATTCATAATACACGCAGTTAAGTTTGACTTTTTTGTCCAATTAAAAAGGCTCTTTTCTTTCAGATGTACATTGAATATAACAATTATGCAAAATGTAATATATTATATACACTTCTAACATCCAATCCATTATACATTGCAATCAAGATAAAATCTATTACCACCTATCTTAAACAAAAGAGTTTACAAGCGATACTTCAATCATGTTGGATTTTAACGCATACTACCATCTAAAAACCATCTTCTCAACCTGGAACATCTTCTTTAATGTTAAACAATATAAATTCAATTGTGAGACTATCACTCGTCTTCAACCCAGTCAGATATATGAGAAGGAATTAAATATTACCTGAATATGCAGGAATTAAAAAGACATAGCTTCCAAACCTCGCACAGTCAGCGGATACAGTGGACTTCCTGGACAATCTCCAATATTCCTTAGGATGTTGGAGAATCTGTCTTCAGCCTTCTCACACAGAACCATCTGACAGAACTTAAGTGAAGCAGGAACTGTGAAGATTTCCCTGTCTTGGCAGAGCTTAACAGTTGGCTATACTGTATTTGTTTGTACTTTTTGTACAGTATTTTGTCTGTAGATGATATTGGGGCATTTCTTGCCACAGTTGAAGCAACTCAGCTTGGAGGTAATGATTCTCAACATATCACTGGAAGTAGAATGAGGTAACTGTAAGGAGCAGACATGTCTCATAACCAAAAGCTCTTTTAATAATGAAATAACATTAACTGCTATATTCTGTGGATCTCTGATGCTTTTGAAGACAGTCGATCTATATACATAGCATAACTAAATTGTCAAACATTGATTATTCTTAGCAATTCCCTATTTGAATAATCATGGAAACACTTTGTCGTACATAACTAAATTAGAAACTAATATTACCATGAGTTTCACTATTTGATTATTAACCTGCATTACTTAATCATTCTAAACTCTTTGTAATAGCAGTTATTAAACAGACTGGATCTAATACTAGCATTCTTAAATGGGATTCATAGCCATAATTCCTAACTAAGAGAAACAATATTAATGTAAAATTTGTATCAATATACAAATATTGATACCAATGAAAACCTTAAAACTGTACCAATATACAAGTTCTGTACCAATGTAGTAAATAACCACCATGAAAAGGCAGCCAGTGAGTGTGGCCCAGTGGGCTGCCCCAACTGGGTCCAGAGCACCCAAGATAGAAACATAATTAATAAGTAATACTTTGGGATTGTTAGGGAGTGGCCCAGCTATTGCACTGTTTAAGAATTAAAATATAAAGGCTGTGCGTGTGTTTCATTCAGGAACCTAAACTCAGGGATGGATAGCAAACCCGACACCAGGATTCATTAATTGATAATCATTTCAAGAGACGTTTTCAAATGTAGGGCATTAATTTGTTGCTGGAATTTCCAACCCTATTAAGCTCACATAAAATCACATAATACAGTTATTATAATTATAAGCTGTATGCCTAGAGTGGGCAGATCAAACACTACACTAACTTATTCCCCAGATATTAGACCCCTCAATATTTGTGGTTTCTTCTGGCCACATTGTTCTAGTTCATCATGGGTTTTCCCTCCTCTTCTTCTGTCCCCTCTCCTTCCCCTCTCATCCTCTTCTGCCTGTCTACCTGTTCCCACTCTCAAACCTCCAGGTTGGAACCTTTCTCTTCACTGATCAATCACAGGTTCTAGCCTTATTGACCAGTTAAAATGGAGAAAAAGTTTCACATGAGATCCCTTGAGTACATGACAGACTTCTCATTGGTACGAACCCCTCTTGAGAAAGAATTATCATCAGAATATAAACAGCATCTTGGCAACCCACAACATTTTCCCATTTTTGCCCAATTAAAAACTCTCCTTCTCTCCTTCTCTAGTAAAAATCAATACAGAGTAGGAACTATTTTAAAGCAATTATGAAAATTATTAAGTATGAATTACACTTATAAATGTCCATCCATTATACTTAACAATAAAGGTAAAATCTTTTAAAAAATATTTTGGAATACAATATAAACCACAAACTTAGGAAAATTATATATATATATATATATATATATATATATATATATATATATTCATGTTGCCAAATGTAGGACATCAATTTGTTGCTGGAATTTCCAACACTAATAAGCCCACATAAAACCATATAATCCACTTATTATAATTATAAGCTATATGCCATTTAATAACTATAGAAAGCATGTAACAATTGGCAACTTTCATGAATAGATTAAAATTGTATCTGAAACACAAATAAATCATAGACATTGCTATCTAAAGGACATAAAGATGTTTGAGTTTCTTTTAATGCTCATTTTATTTTAAACCTACGTGTGTGGGTGTGGACACATAAGTCTGAGGAAGCCAAGGGAGCATTTCAGACCTTTGAGCTGGGTTTATAGAGATGGGTCGTGAGGCATCTGATGTAGGCTAGGTACCAGACATGTGTTCTCTGTAGTGGGTTTGCCTTAGTGCTGCTTGTATTATAATGTTAATTTTGATCTCCAAAACTGCTTTCATGAGAATTGACATGTAAGACACTGAGGTTATCCCCAGTTGGTTATGATTGGTGAATAAAGATGCCAGCAGCTAATGGATGGGCAGGGAAGACAGATGCACAACTTTTAGGATTCTCAGGCTTGGGAGTGAGAGAGGGAAGAAGCAGGTAGATTAAGACAGGTGAAGAACCCAGGAGAGTGAGACCCAGTGTCTGGCCAAGAAAGACACAGAAATAGTAAGCAATCACTTGGGATTAACTGCATGGATGTTAGGAAATATCCCAGCTACTGTAATGATTAAGGCATATCAAAATACAAAGGCTGTGTGTGTGTATGTGTGTGTGTGTGTGTGTGTGTGTGTGTGTGTGTGTGTGTATTTCACTCAGGAATGTTAAGCATTGAGGCAGGCTGTGAGCTGGCAGACCATATTTTATTAATTAATTAATTCTGCTGATGCATTATGTGGTACTAACCCCCGAGCAATGTCCTGATTCCGACTCTCCTCTCTCTCTCTCTCTCTCTCTCTCTCTCTCTCTCTCTCTCTCTCTCTCTCTNTCCTCTCTCTCTCTCTCTCTCTCTCTCTCTCTCTCTCTCTCTCTCTCTCTCTCTGTGTGTGTGTGTGTGTGTGTGTGTGTGTGTGTGTGTGTGTTTGCATACATGCATATATGCATGTCTGTATATGTGGTGTCAGTGAAATATATATGTCCATTCAAATGTTTGTTCCTGTATGTGGTATTGGAGGATAAAATATGACACTGCTTATCTTCCTCAATTGTTTGCTATCTTACTATTTAAATATTTGTAATTAAATTATAGTTCCATCTCTTCCTTCCATGTATAACCAACTCTGTCATAAAATCTGTTATTCATTATTACATACAGATATAGAGAGATGTAAATGAATAATTACATAAACAAAAAATCCATAGAGTTCTTTTAGATTTGTTTGCCTGTGTATGATTTTAAGGCCAACAATTGGTCTTTCATAAGCAATCAGAGGCTCATTCCTTGGAAGACTAATTCTCTAAATACCTGTTAATTCCCTGTAGCTGTTCATCTAGGGATGGCCTCCATGGATTTGCTTTGTGAGAATTTTATTGAATGTTTTTGTGGTGATGTTCACAAGTGAAATCTGTCTCAGGTTTTCTTTCTTTGTTGAGACATTGTATGGTTTAGGTATCAGGGTGACTGTGTCCTCATAGCATGATTTGGGTTGTGTTCTTTCTGTTTCTATTTTGTGGAATAGTTTGAATATTGGTGTTAGCTCTTCTTTGAAAGTCTGGTAGAAATCTGCACTAAAACCATCTGGTCCTGATCTGTTTATGGTTGGGAGTCTTATAATGGCTGCTTCTATTTCTTTAGGGGATATGGGACTCTAGATAGCTTACCTGATCTTTATTTAACTTTAGGAACTGGTATCTTTCTAGAAAATCATTGATTTCATCTAGATTTTCCAGTTTTGTGGAGTACGGTCTTTTGAAGTAAGACCTAATGATATTCTAAATTTTCTGTTTCTCTTGTTATGTGTCCCTTTTCATTTATAATTTTGTTGATTTGGATACTGTCTCATTGCCTTTTAGCTAATTTGACTAAGGGTTTGTCTAATTTGTTGATTTTCTCAAAGAACAAGCTCTTGGTTTTATTTTTTTCTTTATGTTCTCTTTGTTTCTAATTACTTATTTGCAGCCTTGTGTTTGACTATTTCCTGTTGTCTGCTCCTCTTGATTGTGTTTGCTTCTTTTTGTTCGAGATCTTTCAAGTGTATGTTGAAATTTATATTATGCTCACAGACAGGAACCTAACATAGCTATCATCTGAGAGGCTCTATCCAGCAGTTGACTGAAATAGGTACAGATACCCACAGCCAGATATTGGAAGGAGGTTGAGGACCCTTATGGAAGAATTGGAGGAAGGATTGAAGACCCTGAGGCTGATAAGAATTCCACAGGAAGACCAACAGAATCAACTAGCCTGGACACCTGAGATATTTCAGAGACTGAGCCACTAGCCAAAGAGTATATCGGCTGGAAAGAGGCTGAATGCAGATATGCAGCTGAGTCTCCATGTGGGGTGTTCCACCAACTGGAGCAGAGGTTCTTCTCAAAAGCTCTACCTGACTATGGTACCATATCCCAAATGAGTTATCTTGTCTGGTCTCAGTGGGGAAGGGTGTACCTAATCCTGCAATGACTTGATGCACAAGTGTTGGGGCCGGCCAAGGGGAAAAACCCACTCTCTAAGAGAAAAGGGAAGGTGTGGGGGCAAGAACTCTGTGAGGGGGACAAGAATAGGGGCAGCATTTGGGATGAAAATAAATAAGTAAATAAATAAGTAAACCAAAGCAAAGCAAACAAAACAGAACAATAACAGATAAACAGAATAATGACAATGTTTTTACACTCTACTTTCAGTCAAATGGACAAAGTTTCTAGTGATTCTGACTTATGTGCTGAATCCTACAATTTTTTTTCTTTCATAAGTATTATGGGAATGTGAAAGTGTATGTAAAGTCTATAGTGGCAATATTGTATCTAAAACATGTGTTTTATAGATATTTCTAAAATATGTAATATTAAGAAAGTTAACACCCATGTCTCAAACAAATGATTTCAGGTCATTCTCATTACATATTTCTGGAAAATACTGTGTGCTAAATATCAATTAAGAATAAACAGTAGACCCAGGGACAGCCTGACCCCCAGGAGATCTATCATAATCATGTTCTCAGGTTATACATTCCCTCTCAATACATGACCTAAATGGGACCCCCATGGGACTCAGTGTATGAGAGACCTATCCACCCTGCTGTAGACACATCTTCCTTCTGCTACCCTGACTGCTGCCAATATCCACAGACAGCCACACTCCCAGAAAGGCTATCATAACAAGCATTACATCAGAGAGAGCACTGTTTGCCTCCCAGAAGTCCTGCTCAAAGCCAGCTTACAGAGCTCTACATTTCTATAAGGACAGAAGGGCTACACTTAAGAGACAGCAAGGCCAGTAAACACAAGAGATAACCAGATGGTGAGAGGCAAGTGCAAAAACCGAAGCAACAGAAATGTTGCTTTGCAACATCAGAACACAGTTCTCCTACCACAGCAAGCTCTGGATACCCCAAAACACCTGACAGGGAAGATTCTGACCTAGCATGTCATCTCGTGAAGATGACTGAGAGCTTTAAGGAAGACAAATAACTCCCTTAAAGAAATACAGGAGAACACACATAAACAAGAAGAAGTCCTTAAAGAGGAAACATATAAATCCCTTAAAGAAATACAGGAAAACAAAATCAAACAGGTAAATGAATTGAACAAAACTGTCCAGGATCTAAAAATGGAAAAAGAAATAATAACACAATCACAAAGGGAGG
Source organism: Mus pahari (assembly GCF_900095145.1). Classification (NCBI taxonomy): domain Eukaryota; kingdom Metazoa; phylum Chordata; class Mammalia; order Rodentia; family Muridae; genus Mus; species Mus pahari. Next base: position 68,929,823 of record NC_034608.1, read on the forward strand.
CAACCTTGGAGATGGAAAACCTAGAAAAGAGATCAGGATTCATAAATGCAAGCATCACCAACAAAAAACAAGAAATAGAAGAGCGAATCTCAGGAGTAGAAGATACTATAGGAGACACTGACAGAACAGTCAAAGAAAGCACAGAGTACAAAAAAAAGTACCTAACCTAAAATATCCAGGAAACTCAGGACACAATAAAAAGGCCAAACCTAAGAATAATAGGAATAGAAGATAGTGAAGTTCCCCAATTCAAAGGGCCACAAAATATCTTCAACAAAATCATAGAAGAAAACTTCCCTAACTTAAAGAAAGAGATGGCCATAAACTTACAAGAAACCTACAGAATACCAAATAGATTGGATCAGAAAAGAAAATGCTTGCATTCTTTAATAATCAAAACACTAAATTTACATAACAAAGAAAGAATATTAAAAGTAGTAAGGGAAAAATGTCAAGTAACATATGAAGCAAGACCTCTCAGAATCACACCTGATGTCTCAACAGAGACTCTACGTCATAAGAAATTGGATAGATGTCATGGAGACCCTAAGAGAACACAAATGTCAACCCAGGCTGCTGTAACCAGCAAAACTCTCAATTACCATAGACGGAGAAACCAAGATATCCCATTACAAACCAAATTTAAACAATATCTCTCCAATAATCCAGCCCTAAAGAAGATACTAGAGGGGAAATTCCAACAAATGGAGGACAGTAAACCAGAAAAAAAAAATAAGAAACTAATCATCTCACCACATAGCCAAAAGAAGAGAACCTCACAAACATAATACCACCTCTAACAGCAAAAATAACAGGAACCAAAAATCATTGGTCTTTAATAACCATCAGTGGACTCAATTCTCCAATAAAAGACATGGGATAACAGACTGGACATGAAAAAAGAACCCAGCATTTTGCTGCATACAGGAAACAAACCTCAATGACAAAAATAGACACAACATCTAAGTAAAAGGATGAAAACTTTTCCAAGTAAATGGTCCAAAGTAACAAGCTGGAATAGCCACTCTAATATCAATAAAATAGACATTCAACCAAATATTATCAAAAGAAATGGGGAAGAACACTTCATGCTCATCAAAGGAAAAAATCCAACAAAATGAAGTCTCAATTCTGAACATACATGTCCCAAATGCAAGGGGACCCACATTTGTAATAGAAACCCACTAAAGCTTAAAACACACATTGAACCTCACACAATAGTGGGAGACTCACCAATGACAGATCATGAAATCAGAAACTAAACAGAGATACAGTGAAACTAACAGAAGTTATGAACCAAATGGATTTAACAGATATTACAGAACATTTCACCCTAAAACAAAAGAATATACCTCCTTACAACCTCATGGTACCTTCTCCAAAATAGACCATATCACAAATCAAGCTTCAACCGATACAAGAAGATTAAAATAATCCCATGCATTCTATCAAATAACCAGGGACTCAGGATGGTCTTCAGTAACCCAAATAACAACAGACAGCCCACATACCCATGGAAATTGAACCACTCTCTACTCAATGGTAATTTGGTCAGGGAAGAAATAAAGAAATTAAAGACTTTCTAGAGTTTATCAAAAAGAATGCAGAGCACACCCAAATTTATGGGACACAATGAAAGTAGTGCTAAGAAGAAAATTCATACTACTAAGTGCCTCCGTAAAGAAATTGGAGAGATCCTACTCTAGCAGCTTGACAACACACCTGAAAGCTCTAGAATAAAAAGAAGCAACTAACCAATAGGAGTCAACTGCAAGAAATAGTCAAACTTAGGGCTGAAATCAACCAGTTAGATACAAAGAGAAACATAAAAAGTATCAACAAAACTAAGAGCTGGTTCCTTAAGAAAATCAAAAAGATAGATGCAGTCAAACTAACTGTCTTAGTCAGGGTTTCTATTCCTGCACAAATATCACAACCAAAAAGCAACTTGGGGAGGAAAGGATTTATTCAGCTTATATTTCCACACTGCTGTTCATCGCTAAGGGAAATCAGGACTGGAACTCAAGCAGGTCAGAAAGCAGGAGTTGATGCAGAGGCCATGGAGGGATGTTCTTTACTGGCTGGCATCCCCTGGCTTGCTCAGCCTCCTCTCTTATAGAACCAAGACAACCAGCCTAGAGATGGTACCACCCACAAGGGGCCCTGCCCCTTGATCACTAATTGAGAACATGTCTTATAGCTGGATCTCATAGAGGCACTTCCCCAACTGAAGCTCCTTTCTCTGTGATAACTTCAGCCTCTGTAAAGTTGACACACAAAACCAGCCACTACACTAACTAAAGGTCACAGAGACAGTATCCAAATCAACAAAACAAGAAATGAAAAGGGAGACATAACAAGAGAAACTGAGGAAATTCAAAAAATCAGCAGTCCCTACTGCAAGAGCATATACTCAACAAATTTGGAAAATCTAGATGAAATGGATGATTTTTTAAGATTTATACCAGCTACAAAATTTAAATCTGTAGCAAATAAACAATCTCAAATGTCTGATATCCATTAAGGAAATAAAAGCAGTCATTAAAAGTCTCCCAGTCAAAAGATGTCCAGAGTCAGACAGTTTTAGTGCAGCATTTTATCAGACCTTCAAAGAAGTCCTAATACCAATACTTCTCAAACCATTCTACAAAACAGGAACAGTAGGAACACTATTTGTTCTATGAACCCACAGTTACACTGGTACCTAATCCACACAAAGCTTCAACAATGAGAGAGAAATTCAGACAAATTTTGCTTATTAATGTCAATGAATATTATTGCAAAAATGACTAACAAAATTCTCACAAACCAAGAACACATCAAAACAATCATTCACAATGATCAGTAGGCTTCTTCACAGGGATGCAGGAATCGTTCAATATACAGAAATGCATCAAATATCCACTATATAAATAAACTCATTAAGGAAAATATCAAATGATCATCATCTTATTAGATGATGAAAAGCCTTTAACAAATTATAACACCCCTTCATGTTAAACGTCTTGGAAAGATCAAGAATTGGTCTTGCAAACTTTATATGACCTAGCACAAGGGAAGGCCTGGGCCAAGTAGTAGGAGTGGGTGGGTAGGGGAGCAGGGGTGGGGGGGGGATATAGGGAACNTTTGGGATAGCATTTGAAATGTAAATAAAGAAAATAATAATAAAAAATTTAAAAAAAAAAGAGTTCAAGGCACATACCTAAACATAATAAAAGCATTATAGTGCAAACCAACAGCCAAATCAAATTAAATGGAGAGAAGCTTGAAGCAATCCCACTAAAATTAGGGAGAAGACAACAGCGCCCACTCTCTCATTTATTTAGCATAGTACTCAAGGTTCTAGCTAGAACAATAAGACAACAAAAGGAGGTCAAAGGATACAAAATGAAAAGAAAGAAGTTGAGGTATCACTAATTACAGATGATATGATAGCTGAAGGGAATTACAACCTCATAGTAAGAAGAACAATATCAACTAAATGGAGTCCTCAGAGCTCCCAGGGACTTAACCACCAACCAAAGCATATACATGGGCTGTTCCATAGCTCCCACTACATGTGTAGCAGAGGACTGCCTTATCTGGCTTCACTGGGTGGGGAGGTGCTTGGTCCTCTGGATGCCCCATAGAAGGGGGATAGTACAAGGGTGAGGCAGGAGTGGGTGGATGGATGGGGGAGCACCTTCTTAGAGGTAAAGAAGAGGGGGATGGGGTGTGGGACTCATGGATGGGAGACCAGAAAGGGGGACATTTGAAATTTAAATAAATAAAATAATTAAAAGATGAAATAAAAAATGAAATGAAATAAAGGAATAAATAGTAGCTAATGTTTCAACCTTTTTAACATTGTCAGGAAAAATCTATGATTATAACTAAACAGGGCATTGAATGTGTTAAGAATAATTCAGTTCATGGTTGAGAACAAAGCTGAACTCACCTGAATGTAAAAAGTTTATCTTGACATCTTCATTAAAATGTCAAACTACACTAATTCATTCATCAGTCTAGAGCAACTTAGGCTATAGACTTTTCCACATGACTATCTACATTATTAACAATGACTCACAAAATATGATTTAAAATTCAAATTTTAGGTTTTATGGAGAACATGTGTAATATCCAGAAGATGGATTTATATTGTAATATATCAAGGCCTAAAATGAAAAACTAATAGCAATAAACCCAAACTTCACACACGTGACATTTTAATTCCACCATAAGTATGAAATTTTATGGCATAAAATCTTATAACTCTGAAAGACAATACAATTAGTGTGTTTGTCAAATAACAACAAAAAACAGAGCTATACATTCCAAAACAATTGTAAAACATTAAATACAGCATAACAGTTCAATGAAATAAATAAATTCTAGTGAAAGGAAAATAAAGGATTTTGATGCATAGTCAGTGCAGAAAAAAAGATCCTATCAAATAAGACAATATTTGTATCATTAATGCAATTGTTTATATAATTCATCTCTATACCAGTAGGTTGCTTTCCTTCACCTTTTTTCCTTAGTATTCTATTTCCCAGATAGAACCAATAATTTTACATTTGAAAAACCCTAGGGCTTAAACTGTGTTGGCATCCTATTAAAAAACTGTGTCCAAGCCACTTTGCTATTAAGACAAAACTGCCTACAGAAGATGGTTGGTTGTGCTTCTTGCCTTCTGGATTCTTAAGACTGGGAAAAAAATACAGTAAAACCTGGAAAGAGACCAAATAACACAATCTGTTTTGCTATATCCCCTGTATGTAAACCTACAAACAGTCAGGCAGGGTTTCATTTTATCACTTAATATATGCGATATATAAATATTTAAAGGATATATATATATGTATGTATATATATATCCTTTTTACTGAAATATAATCATAATCCTCTTACAATTCATTCTCAAGAGAACATTTGCATTCACACATTTCTAAATGTCTGAAACCACAAATGATCTATTTGTGTTTAAGCTTTACCAAAATGTCAATTTTTAAAGAATAAAATTAAAATGTATTTACACTGAATCATAATATCCACACTACATATTTGAGTTGGTTTGCCTGCATTTCTGCATGTTTCATCAAGCAGCAGACAAAAGTAATTAAACCCTGGGTGTTTCTGCTGAGTAACCAGACTCTTTGAAGCCATACTGTGTACTGCTTAACTCTCCTAGCAGGTGGAGGTGGGGGAACTGTGTAGAAGAGGTGACTACAGAACAGCTAAGCAGTTTAGCGCTAGTAAATGTGAGCCTGTGTTCATCACACATCCTCGAAGTCAAATGGGAAACAGCAACAAACCATAATGACAGGATACATTTGGATGCCAGCAGTGTTAGTGACACCTAAGTCAATATGCATCTTGAGGGACTGAGTTTCTACAGGTAATCATACATTACAAAGACATCCTAATGTATATTTTACATGCACTGTGAAACACTTGCTAGTTACATGGGAATATATCTAACTTGAAGAGACTAGAGTAGTAACAGTACTCTTTTAAAACTAAACAGATTGGAGGACTACATAGAATTTTGAATATCTCAATGTCTGTTGACAGAAAGTCCTAATGAGTTTAATTGGTAGGAAACCAGGTCTATAAACTATAGAATACATGTGAAGGAATGATCATTATAAAACTGTAGACCTTTGGAACTACACCGGATATCGAGTTAATCGAACCTCAGTATAAGCCACATAGTGGCTCTCAGAGAATGAGCCATGAGAACTCATGCTGATCAACCAAAGTTGTGACCAGTCAAGCTAAAACACTAAATAGGACACTCAAGGAACACAACAGTCTGTGTCATAACCTTGCTAAAAGCATGCTACTCTGCTAGAACACATGGTACCAAGTAATAAACTTTCTGCTAAGTGGGGAAAGAGGAAAGAGTCATGTAATTGTTGAAAAATGTGTTTTTGACTTGTTTTATTGATTCAGTTGCTATCAGAGCCATTGTTACAAAGTACCACTTTTACATGTGATAGCTCAGGAGGCATGAGATAGGTAGGGCTCCTATTTCAGTCCTTGTGTTAGCAAAAAAGGAATTATGTCTAGCATGTATTTCTATTAACTCTTCCAAATGTAATATATTAAAAATATATAGTACTAGAAAGTCATTATGAACTCAAGTTATAGACATTTTAAATGGTGAACTACTATAATTAAAACAACATGCTCTAAGCCACTTGACCAAAAAGAGTCACTAAGCCATAAAACTGACTGAGGAAAAAAAAACATATAAAAAGTAGTAGGAGAAAATAATGAAAGTCTAGTAAAACACTGACTGAAGTCCTATACAAATTTAAAATAATACTGGAGTTATGTGTTTTGAACTAATATTTTGAAGCATTCCAAAAACAGTACAAGAGCATTAGCTTATATGAAAAGATAAAATAAATGTCAGTGAGTGAAGAAGATAGATTAATTCATGATAATCACTGATTAAAATAAAACTATTTCAACTGTAAACATATTCCACAGGTATTCTAAAGTGTATAGTCACAGATGTAGATTCATATGCACAATAGAAATTTCATGAAAAATATATAAGTGACAAATGAGAGGGGAGAGATATTTTATTTCTGGGTATAATTAGAACTACTGCACTTTTTAATTATGGACAGGATTGCCTTGTTAAATGAGTGCCTGACCAGAGAGGAGAGAATTTTCAAAAGCATTAAAGGTAAAAATAATTTTAAGATCAAAGTAACTGATTTCAAAGACAATGTGATAAGCAATGACAGTCATTTTAATTAACTACAAACAGCAAAGAGTGAGCAACATTGCCAGCTTTCCAGGTTCTGTTTCTGTCTACCACTACACAGAGCCTTCCTCGGCCTCTTTTGATCTGATAAATAAGATATGAATCAATAAGCATAGAAATTTTCAACTCTCTTCTATTAAAAAAAAATAAGCTTGCACAGTGTGAGGAAGCATTAGCTTGAGTGCTCACAAGAGGTGATGGGCTATGGGATGTTTTAATAACTGTAGCCTAGATCCTTTACACCCTGCAAATTGGCCATCTACAAAAGCAGTGAAATGAGGATACATACATACACAGCTTCCAAGTAATGCCTCTAGCTCTTTCATCCATCCATAATGCTGTTTTTAAGGCATTGTTGTTCTAAACACTAGGTTTGCCTTAAACTATAATATAATTCTAGTAAATATAGCTGCCAAACACTTTGAGTACTATCAAGTATTACTCATAAAATTACAATTGTGAAACCTGGGACACCTATCCATAGACCCATATGTTGTATCCCTCCGGAGGTAAATGGACAGGCTGTAAAGGGAGAAGTGTCCATGAACTTTGCCAGTAAAATACTATCATCCCAAGTAGGGGTGGAAACAGAAAATATATCCACTGTCCACTCTACTGCTGTTCACAAATTTTAGCTTCTGCCATGTAGCCAGCCTCTCATGCCAGTTTTTCAAGTCAGTCATGTATAAGAGGGAATTTGGGTGTATGTCTAATTAAGCTGGAGATCAAATGAGCTAAAAAGCCACATGTATACATAACACTCAGGCCACAGAGCTAAAAAATGGAGCTAGTTAGGGAATGCCAATAATGTGAACTTAGAAGGTAACTCTTTTGGTCACTATCTGTAATGGCTCACAAGTACAGTGACCAACTGCATTAGCTTATGTTGCTGGACAGAGAAAGAGAACAGGTACCCACAGTGCACCTTCTATATGGCAGGAAACAAATCAATAATAAACGAGGAGTCAAGGTAAGATATGTCTAACATTTTCATTAGTGTTTTAGAGTCTAAATTCATTAACAATAAAGACTGCATAAATTAAAAATGTATACAAAATTTTTGCACCTATATATGGATATATATATATATATATATATATATATATATATATATATGACATATATGTTATATGAAGATCTACAATGTATTAGGAAATCAAAATAAATTTAGTGTAAAATTTTAATCTAATGAAAGTATTTATTATAGAACCTCAAAAGAATATTTCAAACTTTGTTGTTTGTTAAAGTAAAAATACTGTTTAATGCTTAATGGTCTGTCCAATTTGACTGAATTTGGAAACAATCAGGTGGCTGATAAAAGACGATTTCTGGGTATGCCTGTGAAGGTGTTTCTAGGAAAGACTGGCTTTAGAATCCATCAACAGAGTAAGAATGGTCTGTGTAAGCAGCATGCACTCCGCAGAGGGACAGGTCAACAAAGTTAAGAGAAAAAGTGCGTACATTCTTCTCTGGAGCAGTGATTTCAGTTTCTAAAGCCTTTGGGCAACAGAAGTCACCTTATTCTCAGTCCTTTGATCTCCAACTGGAGTTGTATCTTCATATGCCCTCTCTGAGAATGCTGGACTCATGCTGAGACATGCCCTCATTTCCCTTACTTGGCAGCTTGCAAACTGCATGCCCACATTAACCATGAGATCAAGATTTTCTTTGTCTTTTGTTTTGGGATGCCTGCTTACAACTATGTTTAATTTCCCTAAGGACAATCAGCAATCTTGTGCAGTTCCTACTGCATCCAACAAGGGAAGACTTGAATCATGGGACAGAGGTGAATAAAAACATCATTAATTTTGGTTTCATTAACTCTGTTATGAGAGTCATCAGAGTAAACAGTCTCAGGCACACACATGAGAATCTGAATTTTATGATGTTGCAGATTAGCTTAACAATAGGAAACTTTCTTTGGCCTAATGTGTCAAGTTAGGGGAATTTCATAAACTTTATTTTTGTTCATTTCAAAATTAAATGGCAACATATGATAACATTTTCTGCAATCTGTGGATGAAATTTGTCTTTTCAAAATATAGTCAAGTCTTCTTTATCCAAAATACCGGAGCTCAATTCATATGTAATCAATGACAATCGGGATGACTAAATAACTTGTTCTCCATAGTTGGTTAGAGTCATTTTCACCTGTAATTTAGCCATTGTGTAATTACATAAATTGTGGGCAAATAGCTACTTTCTACATTTAAACAACATTAAAAAAAAATACCATGTTGCAAAAGAAATAAGCCCAATGGGCTTTAAGTCTTTGGAATTCTATAATTGTACATCTGTCCCTGTGGTTCAAATACAAAATAGGTCTGTCTGCAAGTTAGTGTTATCTCAGCACATTAGGTACCTAGAAGATAAGAGATATCCATGTCAGAATTGTTGCCAATTAGAATTTCAAGATTCACTTCATCTTAAAGAGTGAAAGTTTCACTTAGAAGGGAAAATAATTTACTCATTGTCACACAAGTCATTAAACATACAGGTATGTATGTGCTCATTTACATGCCTGTGCTTTGATTTTCTATTCCCAGTTCACTGCTCATCATACTATTGCATCCAATGGGAAACACTATTCATTGCTCTCACTAATCTACCAAACGTTTCTTTTCTGTTATTGACACAAAGACAAACTAGTGAGAAAGGTGATGTCCTCGTGTCCCTCACCTGTCTGCATCCATGTTTTTCCTTCCATTGGGTTGCCTCATTCTGCCTTGATGGGATGGTATGTTCCTGGTCTTATTGTAGCTTGTTGTGCCATGTTTGGATTTTGTACCTTGGAGGCCTACTCTTTTCTAAACAGAAACAGGTTGAGGATGGATGTGGGGGGCAGAGAGGTCAGGGGAGAGAAGCGGGTAGGGTAGGGAGGAGAAAGTGCTGTTGGAATGTAATATAAGAGAGAAGAATAAAAATGAAATTAAAATTAAATAAAAAAGAAAAGTGATATCTTCACCAGTCTGCTTATGTCTTTTCTTCATATACCAATAGATGTATATCCTTCTCCAAAGGGTGCTGTAACTATGCCTACGAATCCCTGTATTATGTTACAAGGAAAATCTCCAAACATTTTGGAAGTTTGAATAATACAATTATTCAATTGATAACGATACAGAAACAAGCAGACAAATCTAAGAAGGTTTCAATAATCATTCATGTATAATCCTTTCCTATAGGTGTGGCCAGACACAACATACTAATTTCACTCTACCAATGTAGCTTTAATAAACAGAAGAAGTTCTGCAGAAATAATCAAGGTTCCTAAATTAATTAATTGTACACTGGAAACTATGATTCTCCAGATGGGACCCACCCAATAAAGGAAGCATTTAGAAAAGACATGGCTTTTTTTGGAAGAAGACATTCTTGGGGCTTGATTGAAATTCTGTTGCTGAATTTGAGAATCAAGTGGCATTTTTGTAAAGGCCCGTGGGAGAGTCTGATACCAAGGATTTGAGACTGTCTTCTAAGAGCCAAGGATGCTTTCCAGCTAACAGCTAGCAAGAAGAGATCTCAATAATGCAGCTACTAGAAAATGGACTCTGCTAAGAAGTCTGAAAACAAAACGGCAAGCTGCAAGGACATGCAAGGCTCCAATATTGTTAGAGAGAGTGGCCTGTTCAATGTCTCTGAAACCCTGAACAGAGAAAAATAATGCCTGTAAAGACTTCTGACCTAGGGAATAGTAAGACACTGAGTGTTTTGATTTAAATATTAACATTCTGAAAATTTGTCTCCCAGCAATTAAAAAAAAAAGCCACTACATTATAGATCACTTGCCTTTATGTCTCAGAAAATCCATCCAATCCCCCTAAATAGAAGCACATGTGATAAAGACCTGGTGGCATAGTAAAAATGAAGTCTTTCTTTCCTGTTTTAAAGGAAGCAAATGTGTCCTAATGAATCAAATATTTTATATTCCATAGCTGTGATAACAATACTTGGAACTGTCTATAACTCCAATCAGTACTTGTTACTTAATATGTTGCTGTAGAATTAAGAGTCACTCAAATAGAAAGGCCAGAGTACAGTCCCCTGATGGCCTAGAGATGAACAGGCAGAATTAACAGTATCTTCAGTGAATAACTCTTGGTGTACAGGTGCATTCTGGTAGCATTTGACCATATGTTTTCAGTCACTATAGTGCCATAATTACCTACCATATAGTAACAACATATTTTTAAGACACAATAGAAGTTGAATATACCACAAATCTGCATGTAGTGAATATGCCACACTGGTTATCCACCCAAAGCCAATCCACATGCCCAAGGACATTTATTAGAAGAATATAGAGACCTGCAACACTACCCCATTGTAGAATAACTATCCCCCACATCAACACATGAGATTAATGATGTTCCCTCTACTCAGTTTATAAGGAAGGAGCTTCCTGTATTGCCCACAACTGTGAGACAGGGATTCTTAATGTTCTGTATAGTTTCTCTATTGTTATTATGCTGAGATGTACTTAACAATAGAATCAAAAACAATGAGGAGACATGCTCCCAACTTGAATTTTATATTATAGCGTTGTATGTGAACTGACTGCTTTCACTAGGGACACTGTTAGTTTGAGGTACAGATAGACATGAAATCCTACATAATAATAAATGACTTAGCATTTTGGTTATGGTTTTCAATATATTAAGATTAAGGGATCAGCTTTATGGACAAATGGAATTAATTGTCTTGGGCTCTCTGCCAGCACGTCTGTAGAAGCCCAGTATTTGTTGAGTGGCTCCCACATGAAGGAGTCATGGTGAGAGATAATGACTGCACACATATATATATGCACATCAGCATGTTCTAGCAGCAAGGATAGAATGGCTACTGTCACTTCAGAAATACAATTCAAAAGCTATTACCTGCTAATAGTGGTAGACATAGTATCATGAGTCTCTATGGATGTGTCAAATAACCATTGGGGTAAGCAGTAACAGGAGCCCCAGTACAGTCCCTGATGCTTCTATGTCTGTTGGCACAGGGAGGGAGCAATCACAGCATTTGTGATCTGATAAAGCCAATGCTCCAAATGTAAAATTCATCCCTCTATCTTTCTTGAGCAGCAAAAATATTGCCAACATGAAGGACAAAGGGGATATAATGACAGTTATAGTCCAAGAACTATCATAAACAGCCGAGGATTGCCTATTTCATTCACTACCTATGCAAAACCTTGACTAGACACCATCTTGCAGACATGTTTACTAAATGGACCATTAAGGGTCTGAACAGTGACAGTGGCAGTTGGAGAATGGGCATTCTATGAATCCCTTTTCTTATCCCCTTGTCTCAGCTCTAGCTTCAACCATACTAGAAGTACCACAGTCTCATAAAAAACTGACATCCTGACATTATTTCTCCAAAATTGTCTTTCCAATTTCTTTTATATTTCCATCATAGGTTCTTCTTTGAGACTAAGATTCTAGCAGACTGGATTTTCAAGGCTGTGGGCCAGAATGAAGGACAAACAATCTGTGGAAACTCAGAAGTTACCCAGGGTGGTGGCTAGTGCAAAGGTGCTACAGGCCCTAGAGAGTTCTAAGAATTAATTTATCTGCTTTTTGATATCTCCATAAAGTTCAGTCCCTGTTAACAACAACATTGATAATATATAATGCAGTCCCTGGGTCGTTTCCCCTTACTTGCTTATATATGAAGAAAAACAACACAACACATTGTCTCAAAATGCACTGTTAGAAATTCAACTAAGATGCTATGACTAATGGAACACTTCTAGTTATTAATGATTTCATGTATATTTATAATTCATGGCAATTATATTATTGAGCCAGTATCATATAGATGTACATTATCTCTGTAAATAACAAGATTGCTAAAGAGCTTGTTTAAATCACAGATTATATTAAAATTTATGCTAAAATACATCTGTCCATTAAAAGTGTTAAAGTATACAATTATCCATCTGCTGGGCTGACATTTGTCAGCCTGACATTTAATACTGTCAAGAACAGGCTAACAGGCTGATACAGCCATATCAGAGGAAGGTGTCTCCAGGTAGAAACTTTTTAATTAAAGTTTGATTTAATGAAAATTATGAATCACAAAACAACTGCTACATTTCTAATATGTAGATTATAAATCAAACTGTAAAGTCCTGAAAGGAGAACTTTCAATCATCCGCATGTTTGTAATAACATGCAGGCACAGATTTCAGATTCCTTCATTATAACCAATATTGTTTTTAATGATCCTCTACTGTAATTTCTAAACAGGCCAATTTTCCTTTGTGGGATACAGATGTGTTTTGTCATTGACGTTATCTTTGATTTTATATTCTTCACCTTTAATTCAAATATACCACTATTAAAAAGAATATTGGCTAACATTCTGTGAGCTCATGCCATATAAGTTTATAATATGTTCCCATATTGAATTGACATATTTATATGATAATTTGTTGTCTGTTACAGAAAATAACCATTACAAGAGATCAAAATCCTGCACTTTTTGTCATTTGTATAGATAACACAAGGGTAAAGCCCCATTACTCTTGTTCTAAGTAATACATCCCTAATAACTATGCTAGACTTATGGCTGATTATATGTTAAATTCTTCTTTAGGCATATTTGTTCAACATCTGATATGTTTTCTAGTATGGTCTCGGTGGTTCAAATAACACATAAATGTCATTATTGAGGATTGTAGGGTTTTAACATATAATTTAACTGTAGCAGTTTCCATGTATTAAGGTAAAACAAAATTACATGTCCTTACAATCCGACTTCTATAAGAATATCCTTTACTCTTAATATGTATCATCAACAAAACTATTGAGGAGGTCAAAAAACAAAATTTCACACACAATTTAATCAAAGGTCTCAAAATAATTAGACAGTTTAACTGCCAAAGAATATTCAACTAAAACCACATTCAAGACCTTAGATATAGTTCTTTGTATCTTTACAAATACTTTCAATAAAAACAATAGTCTCTTACTTATAAATGAAACTGTTGAACACAGATCTCATTTCTGTGTTTCAAGAAGTTTCATATTAGACACTTAGGATATGTGGTTTACTCTTTTGTTGTTGTTCAAAATTGAAAGAGACAATTAAAAAATAATCTCCTACATGCTAACTACCAGTTGAGCCAGCACGATTTGTTGAAAATGCTCTCTTTTTTTCCACTGGATGGTTTAGCTCCTTTGTCAAAGATCAAGTGACCATAGGTGTGTGGGTTCATTTCTGGGTTTTCAATTCTATTCCATTGGTCTACCTGTCTGTCGCTGTACCAATACTGTGCAGTTTTTATCACAATTGCTCTGTGGTACAGCTTGAGGTCAGGCATGGTGTTTCCACCAGAGGTTCTTTTATTATTGAGAATAGTTTTTGCTATCCTACGTTTTTTGTTATTCCAGATGCATTTGCAAATTGCTCTTTCTAACTCAGTGAAGAATAGATTTGGAATTTTGATGGGGATTGCACTGAATCTGTATATTGCTTTCAGCAAGAGAGCCATTTTTACTATATTAATCCTAGCAATCCATGAGCATGGGAGANCTTTCCATCTTCTGAGAGCTTCTTCGATTTCTTTCTTCAGAGACTTGAGGTTCTTATACAGATCTTTCACTTCCTTAGTTAGAGTCACACCAAGGTATTTTATATTATTTGTGACTATTGTGGAGGGTATTGTTTCCCTAATTTCCTTCTCAGCCTATTTATCATTTGTGTAGAGAAAGGTCACTGATTTGTTTAAGATCATTTCATTTAGGAGTTCTCTGTTGGAATTTTTGGGGTAACTTATATATACTATCATATCATCTGTAAATAATGATATTTTGACTTCTTCCTTTCCAATTTATTTCCCCTTGATCTCCTTTTATTGTCTAATTGCTCTGGCTAGAACTTCAATACTATATAGAATAGGTAGAGAGAAAGTGGACAGCCTTGTCTAATCCCTGATTTTAGTGGGATTGCTTCAATTTCTCTCCATTTAGCTTGATGTTGGCTACTGGTTTGCTGTATATATTACTTTTATTATCTATAGGTATGGGCCTTGATTTCCTAATATTTTCAAGACTTTTATCATGAATGGGTGTTGGATTTTGTCAAATGCTTTCTCAGCATCTAATGAGATGATCATGTGGTTTTTGTCTTTGAGTTTGGTTATATAGTGTATTACATTGATGGATTTTCATATATTGAACCATCTCTACATCCCTGGGATGAAGCATACTTGATCATGATGGGTGATCTTCTTGATGTGTTCTTGGATTCCATTAGAAGAATTTTAGTGAGTATTTTGTACTGATATTCATAAGGGAAATTGATCTGAAGATCTCTTTCTTTGTTGGGTCTTTGTGTGGTTTAGGCATCAGAATAATTCTGGCTTCATAGAAAGAATTGGATAGAATACCTTCTGTTTCTATTTTGTGGAATAGTCCGAGGAGTATTGGAATTAGGTCTGCTTTGGATCCATTCTTATCTCCTTGTACAAAGCTCAAGTCTAAGTGGATCAAGGACCTCCACATAAAATCAGAGATGCTGAAAATTATAGAGGAGAAAATGGGGAAGAGCCTCAAAGATATGGACAGGGGGAATAATTCCTGAATAGAACAACAATGGTTTGTGCTATAAGATCAAGAATCAACAAATGGGACCTCATAAAATTGCAAAGCTTCTGTAAGGCAAAGGACACTGTCAATAAGACAAATTGGCACCCAACAGATTGGGAAAGGATCTTTACAAATCCTAAATGAAATAGTGGGCTAATATCCAATACATATAAAGAACTCAAGATGTTGGACTCCAGAAAAATAAAATAACCCTTTAAAAAATGGAGTATAGTACTAAACAAAGTATTCTAAATTGAGGAATACCAAATGTCTGAGAAGCACTTAAAAAAATGTTCAACAACCTTAGTCATCAGGGAAATGCAAATCAAAATGACACTGAGATTCCACCTCACAGTAGTCAGAATGGCTAAGATCAAGAACCCAGGTGACAGCAGATGCTAGCAAGGATGTGGAGAAAGAGGAACACTCCTGCATTGCTGGAGGGATTGCAAGCTGGTACAACCATTCTGGAAATGAGTTTGGCGGTTCTCCAGAAAATTGGACATAATACTACCAGAAGATCCAGCAATACCACTCCTGGGCATATACCCAAAAGATGCTCCAAATTTTAATAAGGACACATGCTCCATTATTTTCAAAACAGCATTATTTATAATATCCAGAAGCTGGAAAGAACGCAAATGTCCCTCAACAGAAGAATGGATACAGAAAATGTGGTACATTGACACAATGGAGTACTACATAACTATTAAAAACAATAAATTTAAGAAATTCTTAGACAAATGAATGGATCTAAGTGAGGTAACCCAATAACAACAACAACAACAACAACAACAACAAAAACAAAAACACATATGATGTGCACTCAGTGATAAATAGATATTATCCCAGAAGCTTAGAATACCCAAGATACTATTTGCAAAACACATGAAACTCAAGAATAAAGAAGACCAAAGTGTGGCTATTTTGATCCTTCTTAGAAGGGGAACAAAATACCCATGGAAGGAGTTATACAGACAAAGTTCGGAGCTGAGACTTAAGGAATGACCATCCAGAGACTGCCCCACATGAGGATCCATCCCATAAACAACCATCAAGCATAGGTACTCTTGCAGAAGCCAAGAAGATTTTACTGACAGGATCCTGATACAGCTGTCTCCTGAGATGCTTTGCCAGTGCCTGGCAAATACAGAAGTGGATGCTCAGATCCATCCACAGAGCACAGGGTCTCCAATGAAGGAGTTAGAAAAAGTACCGAAGGAACTGAAGGGGTTTGCAGCCCCATAGGGGGAACAACAGTATGAACTAACCAGTACCCCCAGAGCTCCCTGGCACTAAACCACCAATCAAAGAAAACACTTATGTTGGTACTCATAACTCTAGATGCATATGTAGCAGATGGCCTAGTAGGTCATCAATGGGAGGATAGGCCCTTGGTCCAGGGAAGGTCCTATGCCCCAGTATAGGGGACTTCCAGGGCCAGGAAGCAGGAATGGGTGTGTTGGGGAGCAGGGGGAGGGGAGGTGATAGGAAATTTTTCAGAGGGGAAACTAGGAAAGGGAATAATATTTGAAATGTAAATAAAGGAAATATCTGATAAAAAGTAAAAATAATCTCTATAATTAACATAAGCATCACTGAAAGTCTGCTGGCATCGATTTATAAGGAGAGTCTAAGAATCTGCATAGACTTATTTAAAGAATGTTAAGATAAAACAGCAGTGTAACTGAAAGTTTTACATGCTGCTGGAAAGGGAGTTAATTATTCATCATGATGCCCATTTTTCTTCATTGTGGAGGCATCATTATCACACAATACCGAACTGCTTATTGTTGTTAGAAGACAAATCAAAATTTTTTATTTTAATTATTTATATATATATATATATATATATATATATATATATATATATATATATATTTCAAATGTTATCCCTTTTCCCATTTCCTCCCCTCCTGGAAAGCCCCTATCCCATTACCCCTCCCCCTGCTTCTATAAGGGAGTTTCTCTACCCATCCACCCACTCCCACTTCTCTGACCTGGCATTGTCCATACACTGGAGCATCTATCGAGCCTTCAAGGACCAAGAACCTCTCCTCCCATTGATGCCTAACAAGGCCAACATCTGCTGCATATGCATCTGGAGACCGGTATAATCTTTAGTTGGTAGCTTTGTCCCTGGGAGCTCTGGGGGATCTGATTTGTTGATACTGTTGTTCTTCCTATGGGGTTGAAAACCTCTTCAGCTCCTTCATCCCTTTCTCCAACTCCTACATTGGGAACCCCACACTCAGTGAAATGTTTGGCTGGAGCATCTGCCTTTCTATTTCTAAGGCTCTAGCAGGCCCTATTAGGAGTCAGCTACACGGGGCTCCTTTAAGCAAGCATTTCTTAGCATCCACAGTAGGGTCTAGGTTTAGTAACTGTTTAGTAACTGTTTATCAGATGAATCCCCGGGTGGAACAGTCTCTGAAGGGCCTTTCCTTCAGTCTGCTTTACACTTTGTCTCTCTATTTGCTCCCCTGAGTATTTTGTTCCCCTTTCTAAGAAGGACGAAAGCACCCACACTTTGGTCTTCCTTGAGCTTCATGTGGTCTGTAAATTTTATCTTGGGTATTTGGAGCTTTTAGGCTAATATCCACTTATCAGTGAGTGCATAACATTTGTGTTCTGTGATTGGGTTACCTCACTCAGCATAATGTTTTAGAGTTCCATCCACTTGCTTAAGATCTTCATTAATTCATCATTTTTAATAGCTGAGTAGTACTCTATTGTATACATGTACGACATTTTCTGTATCCATTGCTCTGTTAAAGGATATCTAGGTTGTTTTCATTTTCTGGCTATTATAAATAAGACTGCTATGAAGATAGTTGTGAATATGGCCTTGTTATATGTTGAAGAATATTTTGTGTATATTCCCAGGAGTGGTATAGCTGGGTCCTCAGGCAATAATATGTCCATTTTTCTGAGGAAGTGTTAAATTGATTTCCAGAGTGGTTGTACCAGCTTGCAATCCTACCAACAACGGAGGAATTTTCAACTTTCTCCACATCCTTTCCAGCAACTGCTGTCACCTGAGGTTTTTATCTTAGCCATTCTGACTGGTGTGAGGTGGAATCACAAGGTCATTTTGATTTGCATTTCCCTGATGACTAAGAATATTGAACATTTCTTTAGGTGTTTCTCAGCCATTCGACATTCCTCAGTTGAAAATTCTTGTTTAGCTCTCTACCCCACATTTAATAGGGTTATTTGATTCTCTGGAGAAAGACCATTGATTTGTTTGAGTTAATTTTATATCCAGGTACTGCACTGAATCTGTTTATCAGGTTTAGGAGTTCTCTGGTGGAATATTTAGGGTCAATTATGTATACTATCATATCATCTGCAAATAATAATATTTTGACTTCTTCCTTTCCAATTTGGATCCCCTTGATCTCCTTTTGTTATCTAATTGCTCTGGCTAGGACTTCAAGTACTATATTGAATAGGTAGGGAGAAAGTGGGCAGCCTTGTCTAGTCCCTGGTTTTAGTGGGATTGCTTCCA
>NC_034608.1:68949954-68951878 GCF_900095145.1 Mus pahari
CCATGGTGGTCTGATAGGATGCATGGGACAACTTCAAAATTTTTGAATCTGTTGAGATCTGTTTTGTGACCAATTTTATGGTCCAGTTTTGGAGAAGGTACCATGATTTTCTGGAGTCTAATTCCTTATCACACCTCACACAATAATATTGGGAGACTTCAACACCCCACTGTCAGCAAAGTGCAGATAATCAAGACAGAAACTAAACAGAGTCACAGTGAAACTAACAGAAGTTATGAACCAAATGGATCTAACATATTTATAGAACATTTCATCCTAAAGCAAAACAGTGTATCATCTTCTCAGTACCTCATTGTACCATCTCCAAAACTTAACATATAATTGGTCACAAAACAGGCCTCAACAAATACAAGAAGATTGAAATAATCCCATGCACCCTATCAGATCAACACAGACAAAGACTGTTCTTAAATACCAACAAAAACAATGGAAAGCACACATATACATGGAAGCTGAACAACAGTCTACTCAATGATAACTTGGTCAAGGAAGAAATAAAGAAATTAAAGACTTTTTTAGAATTTAATGAAAATGAAGTCACAATGCCAAAACTTATGTAACACAATGAAAAAGTGGTAAGAGAAAAATTAATACCTCTTAGTGCCTCCAAAAAAGAAACTGGAAAAAACTTACACTAGCAGCTTGATAGCACACCTGAAATCTCTAGAAGAAAAGAAGCAAAAACACCCAAGAGGAATAGATGGCAAGAAATAATCACACTCAGGGCTGAAATCAACCCGTAGCCAGACTGACCAGAGGGCACACAGTATCCAAACTAATAAAATCAGAAATGAAAAGGGAGACATAACAACAGATACCAAGGAAATTCAAAAAATCATCAGATCCTACTACAAAAGCTTATACTCAGCAATATTGGGAAATCTGGATGAAAAGGTGCCAAAGTTAAAACAGGATCAGATAAACTATCTAAACAGTCCCATAACCCCTAAAGGAACAGAAGCGGTCATTAATAGTCTCCCAACCAAAAAAACAAAACAAAACAAACAAACAAAAAAACAAAAAGCCCTGACCAGATGGGTTTAGTGGAGAATTCTATCAGACCTTCAAAGAAGACCTAACACTATTACTCTTCAAACTATTCCACAAAATAGAAACAGAAAGAACACTGCTCAATTCGTTATATGAAGCCACAATTACATTATACCTAAACCACACAAAGACCCAACAAAGAGAACTTCAGACCAATTTCCCTTACTAACATTGATGCAAAAATACTCAATAAAATTCTTGACAACCATATCCAAGAACACATCAAAACAATCGTTCACCAGGATTAATTAGGCTAATTATTTCATTTATTTACATTCCAGTTGTTTACCCTCCCAGTGCCCCTTCTCACAGTTCCTCATCCCATTCTATATCCTAATTCCCTCCAAGGTGTTACTCTTCCCCAACTGGCCTCTGCTTTCCCTGAGGCTTCAAGTCTCTTGAGGGTTAAGCATATTTTCTCCCACTGAGGCTGCATCCATGAGAGAAGTTTTGATGTTTTGAGACATGTTTTTCCTTTGTTGATCCTGCTTTGCTGAAACTTAATATATAGACAATGCTAAACTCCAACTCGAAGAGATCCTTGTGCCTCTGCATCCCAAATGCTGGGATTAAAGGTATGCACCAACCATGGCTCATTTAATTTAATTAAGATTTCTAGGACCCCATATTATTCTCTACATGTGTTGATAATTTAAATGTAAGTAGTTTAACTAGACTGCTCCATGTTGGAGGGAACAACAATTTACACTATTTTTCAGGCTAACATGGGACAGAGTGTTCCTGACCTCTGAGGGACTGTCAATCATCAAGCAGGATCTCTGAGTGTTCTGAGTAGAGGAAGGGCTGAGTGTGTGTGTGTGTGTGTGTGTGTGTGTGTGTGTGTGTGTGTGTG
>NC_034608.1:68951918-68973149 GCF_900095145.1 Mus pahari
AGAGAGAGAGAGAGAGAGAGAGAGAGAGAGAGAGAGAGAGAGAGAGAGAGAGGGAGAGAGAGAGATCTATTAAGAAAGATAGGAAAAACAACATGGGGAAGCTAATATCACTTAACGTGAATTGATGTATTAAATTTATATCTAGTAAATGAGAAACAGAAAATGACAGTTAAAAAAACAGTGCATTTTTATTCATTCCTTATGGAAAGTAGAATGAATAAGACAGGTAACAACAAATTTATTTAATTTGCTATAGAAAGAGGAATTTGTTTATCTAAAAGGAAAAAAATAAAAGCATTATTTCAAGTTAATGAAAAAATTTTAAAAATGTAAAACTATTTAAAATCCCCAACATTAAAAGCCAAACTTTGCACTGAGTCCAGAGTACCCAATGGAGGAATTAGAAAAAGAACTGAAGGAGCTGAAGGCGGTTTGCAACCCCTTAGGAAGAACAACAGAATCAACCAACCAGATCCCCCAAAGTTCCCAGGGACTAAACCAACAATTCAAAGAGTACACATGGAGAGATCTATGGCTCCAGCCACATATGTAGGATGGCCTCATTGGACATCAATGGGAGCAGAGGCCCTTGGTCCTGAAAAGGGCTAGGTACCCTAGTGTAGGAAAATGAGGGGAGGTAGGAGTGGGTGGGTGGGGAACACCCTCATAGAAGCTGGTGGATGGGGATGGTGTAGGGGCTTTCAGGGGAGGTGGAGTGGGAAATGGGATAAGATTTGAAATATAAATAAATAAAATAATCCATTTTTTTTAAGGCTGCAGTGATAGCTCAGTGGTTAAGAGTACTGGTTGCACTTCCAGAGGAGACAAGATTTTTAGTTCTGAGCAGCCATAATGAGGCAGGTCTCAATCATCTCTAACACCAGCTCCAGGTACATTATGCCTCTGACCTTTCTGCAGGAACCTGACCTTATGCATTTACCTGTGCACACACATACACATGCACACATACACACACACACACACACACACACACACACACACCACATTAAAACAGTGGAAATAAAATTTCCAGATTATTAAAATAAATTTAGTGTAGTCTTATTGAAATTAATTTCTAGAAATATAGACCCAGAAATAGATTTATGATATAAGATATGATGTTTTGTGAAGATAAAATTGTTCTGAAAAATACAGGCTCTTAAAAAGAACAATAGATAAGCATTTTAAAAGTATTGACTATGTTTAAATGGGGTTAAATATTCATTTCTCATACCATAATTCACTAATAATATCCTTATAATTCTTCTAAATAAATGAATGATTTTTCTACTGAATTGCAATTCAGTCCACATTTTATCTAAAATACCTTGGTGCCACACTGTTGCTCTCATATAATATCTTCACAGACTAAGGAAACTACAGTGCCAGGGGGAAATCAACGCATGCTTCTTGAGATCATAACCAAGAATAATTCATTTTTAAAAGCCCGTCTGATACATAAAAGAATTATTTCAGCGTGTCATCCCAAACTTGAATTGTCAGCCTCAATGTACAGACAGTTCACATAAAAAGATATTGTTCTTGACATGATCATTATCCAAAGTTTTAACTGTGCAGTAAAAGATGAGAATACCTATGACACGCTTCTTTGATTCATAGTAGTTCTACATTTTGGTGTTCCTGTTATATATTTTATTTAACCTTACAAATGTGAATGTCAGTTTTCTGGGAGGAAGCTGGTGGCAAGGTCGTTAGACTGCTCGATGGATTTAATGCAAGCCTCTAGGAAATATGCAAACCTCACATATGTTTAAGTCAAACTCTTCACCTTGAACAAATTGCTTGCTACACAGAGGAAAATCCAAGTTCTGTACTGGGCTATTAAATGCATATTATCCCACTGAATTGTTTTATAAATTCCAAGTCTTCAAACCTAATTTCCAGGCCCATTTAGAAAAATAACATTAAACAGTGAATCTTTTATACTAATTTGTTTCTAAACTATAAGCATTTACATATTTATTCAATATTATTTAGATAAAGGGAAAGGAGGTCTAATTATCTGACCTTTATCATATTTATAATACATAACTTCTTGCTTGCAAGTGACTACTTAAAGCAAAAGTCTATCCAACACATTATACCACCATTTTTATTTAAATTTTTAGTATTTCATATGTGGCTACAGTATTTACATTATCTACAACAATTCATATTCTCCTTCCAACTTCTCTCATATCCTACCACACTTCCTATTAAATTCATGACATCTCATCTATATACTAAATATTTATGCAAACAGTTATACATGTATGTAGGAGAATATAAACACATGCAAACTGAGTCTATTGGGTATTACCCTTGTACACCTGTCCTTAGAGTTGATAACTAGGAATTGGATAATCTATCAAGGTGACAACCTCTGATAAAGACTGATTCTCTTTCTAGCAGTAGCTACAGTCTGTAACTCCCCATTCATAGGTAAGAATTTGTGAAATTTCTTCATTTCACATTGGCATGTTGACAGGTGTGATCATTATGCCTGTCTTGCTTAGGCATCCACATTTTGAAATTTCATGGGTTTAGAATTCCTGTCATAATAATAAGGATTTCCGCACATAGGTTTTTCTCCCTTGGCTATGTTTGTAGGGAAATGTCTTAACTGCTAATTGATTCAGAAGATCCCAGCCCACTGTGGGCATTTACTCTCCTGGGCCGTTGTTTCTGAGTTGTATTTAAGAAGATGACTCGGAGACACTAGCTACAACACATCATTTCAATGTGGCTTCTGCTTTTGCTCCTGCTTCAGTTTCTGCCCTGACTTTTTCATTGTTGTACTTTGACTTGGAAGGGTTAGAGATATACAACCTCCCCCCCCCTCCAAATTGATTTTATTCCTGGTATTTATCACAACAGGAAGAAAACTTGAATAGTATGTATGCAACACAGCAATATACATTGGAAAAGTTTAAAATAACTTTTAAACACAATCAGCTCATGAGATTATCATTATCCATACTAGATAGCATTGAAATGAAGGGAGACATGAAAGAATTTCTCTCCTAGCTCACCTGCATGGCTCCAAAGCAAGACATTGAATATGTGAATGATTTTAAAGCAGTACAGTCTACATTCCATAAGTAAACCATTTAATCATTTTTATTCTGTATGAATATATGAGAGCTTTTGGCTTGACCTTGCATTAAATGTATTTCAAGCAAATTATATTCTGTGGATTATAGTAATAACACCTTTCCAACCTTTGGGGAAAAAAATCAAGGTTGCTAAAGATTTATGCTGAAAACAACTTGTTTTATTCTGTTGTTTCTGTAAATGAAATTCTGCATATGAGTATAAGTGGCTTCCATTTCCAATTATACAAGGGCACAAGGTGAGGGGCAGACATAACCTTGGCTTGAAAATGAGTGGATACCAACATGAGGCTTTATGTGTGCCAGCTGTGTCTCCTTGGGAAAAAATGTTGAACATCTTTAAATTTTCATACTTGCTCAGTCACTTTAGTATTTCCTGGTAACTTTAGAGGATAATTGTATTCATCAAGGGAGATGAGAGGTACAAAAGAATATATACATTTGAGATGCTAAATGTGTTGTCACTGCATTGTTTTACTTAAGCAAATATGTTCCTAACCCCATTTTGGTTTCCTTACCTATATTAATTCCATGCCATCTTATCTGAAAAGTGAATTCATGATCTATCAGATCCAGCTCTCAAACTCTGATACTGCCGGTGACATGCTGGTATGAAGTAACTTTTGTAGAGAATACATGGAGAAAAACTTTTTCTACTGTTCAGTAAAACAAACAAATTCATTATATACTTGAATTTTTCATTTAACAAAACATTTTTCATTTAAAACCTTCTATTAAGAGGTATAATGTAAGCAATGTGTGATATGTACATATATACTGTTATTTATTCAGTATGTACATATAAAATAAATGCATTATAATGTTGTATAGTAGATTATATTAAGAAAGAGCCAAAATATTTTAACAAGTTGCTTCATGATGTATTACAAATAACTGCAAAAATACATATAGATTTAATAAAAATATCCAGTAAATTCTTTCAGTATATACACAGATTGACTATATAAACTGATTTAATGTCACTGCTTAAGTTAAGTGGAACACAATTCCGAAGGTCAAGTGATTCATTCTGTCCACCTCCCCAGGCTTTCTCTTCTCATTTTTTCTACCCAAAGGTATTCTTCAGAATAATAGTATAAAATATTTCTATAACCTGCCATTTGAAAATATCCTAGAATCATATAGACATCATTTCCCCATTTGTATACACAGTAATGTGTATGGTTGTGTGATCTCTTTATCTCCCAGTGGTAAATGGAGGTGAAAATTTTTTTAACTCCATTATTGAAAAAGAAACAAAGTAACCTATGAACTCATAACACACATCAGTGCTCATGATAACACACATCAGTGTTCATGATAACACACATCAGTGTTCATGCTGAAGTCAAAAGGGAAACAAGTGGAAATGGACCTGCAGCAGAGATGGATGGTGACAGCAATGTCACATGTTTGTTACTGAAGGAACCATTGCTACATAGCAAGAGAATGTTTGCAAAGATGAATGTTTGTCCTAAGCTAGGTACTGATAACAGATCGGGGGTGGAGGGGAATGAGAGAAATCAGTATGATGGAGGAATTCAAATAATTAAGACAAGGGATTGGGGCATCCTGAAAGCTTATCAGGTAATATTTAGGTATCAGACAGTAAGTATGGGGTCAGAGGCTCTTTCATACTGCAAGCAACATAATGTGGAGAAGGCCAATAATGTTTGGGGGAGTAGTAGATTTCAATTATAAAAAAAAAAAATGAAGCTTAATGTCACATATTGAAATGTAAATAATTTAGTTTGAGCAGTTCTCATTTTTCCATTTATTTCAAATGACAGTGAGAGGTGTATTTAATATTTTCACTGAAGTTTACAGAGCTTATAAAACAGCTACAATAATTTCCCACTGATTGATTATTAAGCGACATTGTTCACAGCTCTCATTTGCATGGTATTGTTCATGATTTAAAGTACAATACAGAGCAATGATAGAATGAATCCACAATGCCCTTAAGAATAACAAAGCTCTTCTAGGGAGGGGTAAGTTCTCTGCACTTAGGCTAAACACTCATGCCAATTCTTTTCCAATGTATTTGTTATGTGGTACTTGCATGTAGATAAACTTATAATTAATGTATAATTATGTAAAGTTTGTTATTTTCAATTGTTATATTTAATGTGGTATATTTAAACCAAAACGCAATTGAAGCTATTTTTTGTCTTCCATTCCACTGACCCAATGTTTCTCATAATTGCAAAGCAGGATACCTTCTTGCCAGGATTTTTAAATCACATAAGTGTGCCTTAAGCAGAACCCATGCTATGATTTTAATGTCAAGTCACTTTCTTTGCCTTTAACTTTTTTTCATTCAGCTCATTTTCTTATTGTCACCTTTTGTGCATATGAAGAATATTTTATACTTTCTTTTTTCAATAACATCTATATTCCTTAATATCCGTGTTTTGTATGATCATCTCTATAAAGATTTGTGTGAGCCTTCATGATCTTGGCACAGGATGTAACTATAAAATAAGCACCATTAAATATATAGAAGTGCGTTTAGGCTTTTACATTTAGCATTGGTCTCTACTCCTCCCATTTGGCCTTTCTGTGATGCAGTTTCCCATAAAGGTTTTGTACTTCTCAAAAGGTTTTGTTTTTGATTGTACTGTAGATCCCAGAAAGCTGTGGTGTTTTTTCTATAGTCAATTACACATCACTAGGAAACATATGAAGTATAGAATCAATATCTGAGCTTTTAAATATATACTTCACATTTTATTTACATATTCCATAAAATAATGGCATCCAGAGAAGTTGTTTTAGAAAAAAAAAATGGTGTTGCCTGCTTAGGACATGAAACACCATAAATTACAATGTGATGTTGTTCAGAGAGTTTATTACACCTTCATGGACAATCTATAAGGAAACAGAGATTGTGATATATCAGTCTATTCAACAAAGGTGACCACCTAAATTGTTCTGGGCACATTTCAGGCTAAGATTTCAACCTAGACAGAAACATCAAATCCATCTATAACTCTTTCTGAAACCTATTATCAAATGAAAAGAAAAAAAAGTCCTAGCTGACTTCCTTATCTTATGATGGGGTTTTGACACTTGAATCAACTAATAATTGTAGCTGTTTCACAGAAAAGGTCAGATTTGACAAATGGCCTCTTGCACATGGTGAAAACACTCTTTCTCTGTCAGGTGAAGGTTTTCCTCAGTAAATACACTTATACAATAGAAAAGATCTTTGGAAAATCGGCACTATAGGACCTTTCAAACGAGACACATGGCATTTTTTGTGTCTAAAATTATCCTCCTAATGATAAAAATACAAATTGCCATAAAATACCATAAGAAACAGACCAGATGAGTAGGTCACTGAGGTCACAAATATCTCATGCGATCAAGGGCAGAAGAAGGATGAAGACAGAGAGAATGAAGTCAGTGTGAAGAAATGTTCAGCCATCAGACTGAACCCAAGGACCCCAATGGAAGACCTCGTGGAAGGACTGAAGGAGTTGAAGGGGATTTCAACCCCATAGGAAGAACAATATCAACGAACTAGACCACCCAGAGCTCCCAGACACTAAATCACCATCCACAGTATTCATGGAGGGAGTCATGGCTCCTGATACATATGTAGCAGAGAATGGCCTTATGTGACATAAATAGCAGGGGAGGCCCTTGGTCCTGTGGAGGTTTCATGCCCAATCATAGGAGGATGCTAGAGCAGTGAGGCAGGAGTGGGTGAGTGAGTAGGGGAGCATCCTCATAAAGGCAAAGGAGAGAGAAGAGAAAGAGGGTGGGAGGTAGAGATTATGGAAGGGGAAACAGGGAAGAGGGATATTATTTGAATGTAAATGAATAAAATGATTAATAAAAGAGAAAAGAAAATAAAAAGACATGTTCTGTGGCAGTTAGCAGGCAATGGTACTTATAATCAATTAAAATTAAAAAGTAGGGATGTCTCTTTTGAGGTTTCTATTACTGTTAGAATAGGTCCTTCCTTCAGGACCATTCTAGAAAACAACATGGCCATAAGCAAGATGGGGAAGAAATAGTTTATTTTGCTTACACTTATAATCATCATGTCAGCAAAGGAAGTCAGGTCAGGAACTCAGGGCAAAAACCTAGATTCAGGAACTGATACAGATACCACGGAGGAAAGGTGCGTACCACCCAGAACCATCAACCCAGGGACAGCTCGGATTGCAATGAACTAGGCCCTCCCACATTAGTAACTAAGAAAATTTCTTACAGGCTTATCTATAGCTCAGTCTTATGGATGCATTTTCTCTACTGAGGTTCCCTCCACTAATATGACTCATGATTATGACAAATTGACATAAAACTGGGCAGAACAAATGAACTTCCTAAAAAAAAAAATCTGATGAAATAAGTGACATTCAAATGTGCACACGTGCACACACACACACACACACACACACACACACACAAAACATTTTAACTTAACTCAAAATATTCAATTCTCTCATCCAATAATGATTTTAGCAATATAACATTTTTGGTACAATTACTTCTTTCATGGAATTAATAATAGTTGAAGTATGTTGAGAAGTATTTAAACAACCCATATAGTAATGTCATTTTAAAAGAAAAATTACCAGTTCTATGAGACAAAAGACCTGTATTACATGACTGTGAGTTAATCCATCTATGGGACACTGTTGGCCAACAACTCAACCTAACACAGGCCAGTTAAGATTCTGCATCTTCCTTAACTAGGACTCCTCACTAGGGTCATTATTATGTATTTCAGGAAGTTTCCACTGGATTAGGTTTCTACACCACTCCTCCAAAGCTCCTCAATTTCAAATATCTTTACCCACACTCTTCCCCTCCACCCCTTCCCCTACTATCTTATTCTTCCTGTTCCTGTTCCTACCTGCCCACAGTCCACCTGTGAAATTTATTCTATTTCACCTTTCCAGGAAGGACCATGCATCTCACTAGACTTTTCTTCTCTACGTAATCTCTCTGGGTCTATGGAATACAGTTTGATTATCATTTACTTAATGACTAATATCCACAGAGAATACACACCATAGTTGTCTTCCTACATCTTGGTTACTTCACTCATGATGATTTTATCTAGTTCCATTCATTTTCATGTAAATTTAATTATCTCATTTTTTTAACAACTGAGTAACACTCCATTGTGTAAAGGTACCACATTTTCTTTATTTGTTCTTTGTTTGAGGAACATCTTGGTTGTTTCCAGTTTCCAGTTGTTATGAATAAAACCACAACGAGAATAGTTGAGCCAGTGTCCTTGTGGTAGGATGGGTGTCTAATGAAAAATCCTAGATTGATGCTGGAACATAGAAGGATACTCCCTGAAAACTGACAGTAGGTCCCCATTCCCAAAGACAACATCCACACCACTCGCTGAACTGGGTTTGAGCTTGTGCCCGTATAGAGCCTTCACCCCTACACATTAGCCTCTTTGACATGAGGAGGCATTCTCTTGGTTTTGGAAAGTGAAACCTGAACAGGAACTCAGCCATAAAACCCCCAACTTGCAATCTGTCTAGTTTGCAAGATGTACTGGGGTAATGGTAAGGCAGAACATGGGAGTGGCCAAAATGTTTGTTTTTACTGCAGGCCTATTGCTTGAGCAGGAGTCCATGATCTACACTGCCTATACAGCCAGGAACGGGTGATTGGATACCCAAAGACATAGCACTGAACCAAACATGACTGGGATAAAAGAATCAAAGAAATGATTCCTAATGATACTCTGCTAAACTCATAGATCAGTGCCTTGTCAAGTTGTCATAATGCCATGAGAGAGACTTCCTCTGGCAGCAGGATGGGAGGGTATGCAGGCACCCAGAACCAGACATTATGTGGAATAGTCTAAATTGGAGATCTCACTGAAGGAATGGCTGAACAGTGACCAGCCCAACTTGGGATTCATCCCAAGGGTGGATACCAAACCCTGACACTATTACTAAAGTTGTATTGTGCTTGTAGACAGGAGCCTAGCATGGCTGTCCTCTAAGAGGCTCTACCAGCATCTGACTGAGAAAGATGCAGACACTTACAGCCAACCATTGGACTAAGGTCAGGGCCCCTATGGGACAGTTAGGGAAAGGATTGAAGGAACCGAAGGAAACCATACAGGCACCTGAACCCCAGAGAGCTCCTAGAGACTAAGCCACTAACCAAAGATAATCCATGGGTTGGTCTGAGATCCCTGGCACATATGTAGCAGAAGACTGACTGACTGCCTTGTATGGCCCTGATGGGAGTGGATGATCCTAACTCTTGATGACCCAGAGAAGAGGGATGCCAGGGGAAAGGGAGTGACACCCTCTCCGAGGTGAAGGGAAGGGGAATGGGATGAAGAAATTGGGAGGGGGGCTAGGAGGGGAGCAACATGTGAAATATAAATAAATAAAATATTAAATTAAAAAATAAAACATGTAGTTCTCTATCAGGATTATTCCCTGAACGCGACAAAAGAAGGGGAGGAAAGACTGTATGTTCCAGGGAAGATGGAGGGCACCAGGAGAACATGGCCCATTGAATCCACTGAGCATGGCTCACAGTGTTCACAAAGACTGAAGCTGAACGCGGTGGGCCTTCAGCAGTCTTCACCAGGTACCCTTACTATGTGTTCCGACTCTTAGCGTGATGTTTCTGTGGGATTCCTAACAGTAGGAGCATGCAAATCTCTGACTCTTGCTTGCTCTTAGGGGATTGTCTCCTCCTGTTAGGTAGCTTTTGCCTCGTGTGATTGTAACTTGTTTTGTCTTGTTAGGTCGTCATCTCTGAGAGGCCTGTTCTTTTCTGAAAAGGAAACAGAGGAGGAGGGATCAGGGAAGAGGGGAGTGAGGTCACCGATCTGGGAGGAGTGTAAGGAGGAGAAAGAATGGTTGGAAGGTATTATATGAGAAAAGAATCTATTTTTCAATATAAATAAATAAATAAATAAATAAATAAATGATGCAACTGTGTTATATGCCTGTTATATCAGTTGAGCACTACTGTGTATACATGATATAATTTTTAAAACACAATTACTCGGCTATCAAAACACTAATATAAGTGCAAATACAAATTTGGTATATGATAAAATACATCATGTTGTTGAGGATTAAAAAGTATGCCAGCGGGCTGGTGAGATGGCTCAGTGGATAAGAGCACCCGACTGCTCTTCCAAAGGTGCAGAGTTCAAATCCCAGAAACCACATGGTGGCTTACAGCCATCCTTAACAAGATCTGACTCGCTCTTCTGGGGCGTCTGAGGACAGCTACAGTGTACTTACATATAATAAATAAATAAATTTTAAAAAAAAAGCATGCCAGGGACCAGCTATGACAACAAGTATTTATAACCATAGCACTCAAGATACTGAAGTGAGATTATGAATTGGAAATCATTCTTGATAAAATAAGGAAATAAATAAATAATTCCAACACATTTATATAACCCAAGGCACATCAAGATGTAAATGAGAGAGGATAAAGAGATGATAATTTTCAATTTTTACCATCGGAGTGTACTAAAATTTCTTGTTAGATGAGATGAGAATAGAGGAAATAAATGTTTCATTGGTGACATGGGACTTAAATCTGATGGCACAAGCCTTTAATCCTTGAACTCAGAAAGTAGATGCAGGAGACCTAAGTTCAAGGCCAACCTCACATAGTATCAAATTCAAGATATGGCTGTGCTCTGTGAAACCATTTCTTTCTCAATCAATTAATCAATAATCAGTCACTACGGTAAGCAACATCCTCATTGAAATAATTAAGTTCTGAGACTTTAGAGATTAGAGCAAAAACTAAGCAAGTGATAAATTACTCAGAGGAAGAGTCAAAAGAGAAACTCAGAGACTGAAATAAGAACTTGCCAGCACTGCTCAATGAGAGAACTACTAAAAGAGAAAGAACAAGAGTTTAATACCCACTGATAGTAGTTAAGAAAGAGAACACTCAAAATGTTAGAGTTAATTTTATCTGATATCAGAATATATATGAGACTAAATTGATCAAGATGAAGCAAATCCTTCATGAGATTTAACTTTAATAAATTTTAAGCAAAAAGTACAAATAAATTCACAAGCGATTTTATAAATGATGAACAACAAAGAAATAATAAAAGATAAATTGAGGCAGTGATGGCTTCAGTATCACATTAGAAGTAAATTCAAGAAGAAAATTAAAATTAACCAGTGGAAACATTGTGTAGCTGCTACCCTGATAGAAACACTCATTAAAGAAAGCAGGGAGACTCTGAGGTGCATGAAACTCACAAGTAAGTTAGAAGACCCAATTTAGCTCTTCACCTTGGGAGACTCACATAACCTATCACAGATATCATATATGATCGTAAATAACTGCTAGTTTGGTGGATATTCCAGTGACATAGTTGCCTGACAGAAATTCCTGAGAGGCAGCTTGATGAGTAGTCAGCCATGCCAGGGTGACTTTTGGTGGTGCAGCATTCAGTTACCAAAGCTCCTGCACTAACCTCTCAAGCAAACTGATTCACCAAGATAGGTGTGGATGAAGTAATTTCTTTGATATGACTTTGGCAACCTCTCTGTGCTTATGAATTTAATCTCTCCTCCCCAGGGAAACACACTGAACAGAAGAAAAGAAGCAGCAAGCTACTCTCACAATCTACAGAATATATATATATATATATATATGAAGATTGAAATTAGATTAACTTTGTTGAGTTATTAACATCTCCCTCTGCCATATTCTATTTATGAAATTTGAACAAATTAGTTTGTCTAGTCTTTTTCTCTCTTCTGAAAAATATAGATTATAATAATGACAAACTGTTGAATGTTACTGTTTTTTTCTTTCAAAGAACTAACACAAATGCTTCTCAATATATGCCATAGAAAAAAATATAGGGAAGCTATTTAAACACATTTTATGAAATTGATATCGATTAACAAAACCTGAAAATACAGAGAAAAGGGAACAATAGATTAATATCAATAAGGAACAAAGATACAAGAATCTTTAAAAATGTGTTAGCAAATCAATATGCCATGGGCCATAAGCTATCTGGTTTCATGACAAGAATGCAAAGATGGTTCAGTATACACAAATCAATAAACATAACACATCACATCCTATAAAGAACAAAACCCCAGGAATTATATAATATCAAGAAGTGTAGTAATGTATGAAATCTCTTAATAATACAAAACTGAAAATTAGTATATAGAATAATACTCTAATACAGTGAAGACTACACATAAAATCTACAGCCAATGTCATGCTATAAGTGGGGAGAAAATGAAACCTTTTCCTCTAAGATCTTGAATAAGAATAAAGTGTCTACTTGAATGGATCTTACTCACTAGTACTACTAGAAAATTTAAGAAAAGTCATAAAAATATGAAAGACACAAAAAGCAAATACATATAAAAGAGTGAAGCCAATATCACCAGTGTAGACAATGCGATTTTAAACAAAATATCTAGAGTCCATCATAAGACCATAACTGAGAATGAAGAGAAGGTTCAGAATTTAAAAGTGTTGTCTGCTCTTCCAGTAGATCCAGGTTTGATTTCCAGGTCTCACATCATAGCTCGCAAGCATGTATGATTTTAGTTCTGGGATACCTGATACCCACTGCTGTCATCCATAGTCACCAAGCACACATACATGTAGGCAAAACAGCTTTACATAGTAATAATTTTTCAATTAATGTTATATTATAAAGCATGTTCATTGATTGACATTAAAGGTGGAAAGTATTCTTGCCATATATGCATGTCATGTATGGATCTAGTTGAAAAATTTTTTGAGTTAAAATGTGGAAAAAATACAGAGTAACTTCCAAAATCTTGCTAGTTTTTCAGATGTGTAAGTATCAGGGCACAGCACTGTCTCAGATCAGAGTAGAATATCCAGGCATTAACAGTACACACCAGATGGAAGTGAAGCATGCTGAATAACATATCCTCTTGATTACTGTACTTTAAAGTATGTGAGATTTATTATGAGACTAATTCCAATTCAATGAATGCCATCAACAGATTGTACGATGGGTCATTTGCACCATGGGGTGTAAAAGAATTACCAGGAAAGTTGACAGGCAAAGCATATTAGAAAACAATCTTGTAAATTTGATTAATGGCACTTGCAAATCCACATTTATCCAAAAATAATGTTTTCTGCCCATATGGTGACATTGGGAGTCTTAGGCCACCTCCTAGGAGAACATAAAGATGATAAACAGATTTTTTTTTTTAAAAAAAGAGGCAATTTTGATGGTTTACAGGAAAAATATTGTTTAACTGTTTGAGTTAAAAATCTAAGTTCTATTGAAGAAAAAAACTTTAACTACCAGCAATCCAGTGCACTTAGAAGTTGTGATATCCATACCACCAAATCAGTCTTAAAGAGGGCGGGCCTCACATGCCACTGTTCACCAAAGAAGATCCCACACTTTCAGAGCAGCAGCTGTCCAAAGCCAGTGTCCACTGAAGTGGGTATATCATTTCCTCCCTCTAGGATCTAAAGAGAGGATGCTTGAAGAGTCCTTGGAAATCAATAGTGACCCATATTCCTCAATTTCCACGGCTAATTCCTAGCTGCTAATCTCTAGAATCAACTGGAGACCTTAGAGACTCATTTGCCAGATACTGTGGAGATCATTGGCTACAATTAAGCAATTTGTTTCCACAATTAGGCTACAGGGTGTTTGATCAAAGAACCTACCAGAAAAGGCAGCTTTCTCTCTGTGGTTACAATAAGCTTCAAGTGCTTGATCAGAGAGATGTCAGATGAGAAGACAAACAAGTAATTGTAAGCCTCTAGTAACCATATTTACACAAGAGCTAAATGATATACTTCTCAAACCATTTGGGTTTATCATATTTATACCTACAAATGGCAGTATACTTATATCAAATCGTTAATAGTATTTATTTTGAAATTTCAGGTGGCTTCAGAAAAAAAAGAAGGTATGCAATCAGTTCAAGAGTTGTATAGCAGGGTGTGATCTATACTACTGTTCTGAAGAGCAAAAAATGCTGATCACAATTAATGCCTAAGTTTCCTGTTGGTTTTCCCATTTCATTTATAGCAGATTAAGCAGCAGATGAAACTTTCATCTCGGTCTCTCTCTGTCTCTGTCTCTGTCTCTGTCTCTGTCTCTCTCTCTCTCTCTTTCTTTCTCATACACACACACACACACACACACACACACACACTCACACACACACACACACACGCACACACATGCACACATACAAACACACATAACATAGGCTGTACTTTATAAAGATAAAATGTCACTTTCTTCTTTTTATATTTGTATATTAATCATGTCAATTAAAATATTTGAATTTTATTCACTAAACTATAGGAATAAAACACAAGCTATACTCTAAGAACATGAGTGTTATCTCTTTCATTAATTTGCAGTTACTAGAGTTTGCTCATTTGTGAAAGTAAAACCTCAAAGTCTTTAAGACAGTCTAATTTGGATTTATTATCTTTAGATTCTCTTTTAAGATATGTTTTTAATTGAAACTGAGTTACATTGCATTACCCCTCCATTTACTCCTTCGAACCCCTCCCAGCTACCCCTTCTCAAACCCCACTACACATCCATTCTCAAGTTGGTAGAATATTTTTAATTAGTTGTTATTGTTATGTATGTAATATTTACATATGTATATATGAGTATAAACAAATATACACACACTCATACATACTATATGATGTTTATGTATATGTATATAGATTTACATTCTACTGAGTTTTCTTTTGTTGGTAGTGTGTAGTGGTTTCAAGGCTGACCGTTTAGTTTTAAATAACCAATAATGGGGTATCTGTGTAGTTCCTTTCTAGGTGTGGGATCCCATAAAATTTTCCTCTTTCCATGTTAGCATGTCTATTTATCTTGCCATTGTTTCAGCTTTACTTATGCTCCAATTTCTAGGAATATGATTGGAAATATTCTTTGCATGACCTGTAATACAACACAAACAAGAGTTCATCTTTCAACCCAGCATCAAATTTTGGTGGTGAAAATGTTTCTTTGCTTATTATTATTATTATTATTATTATTATTATTATTATTATTATTATTGCTGTTGCTATTATTATTATATCATTTTTTACAGTCCAGTCCTTATTCCCATCCCAGTCTGCCCTTCCACTGTTCCTCATCCCATTCCTCCTCCCCTGTCTCCAAGAGGATGTTCACCCCACCAGACCTGCCCACTCTCTGGCGCCTCAAATCTCTTGAGGGTTAGGTGCATCTTCTCTCACTGAGGCCAGACCAAGCAGTCCTCTGCTGTATATGTGTCTGGGGTCTTATATCAGCTGGTGTATGCTGCCTGGATGGTGGCTCAGTGTCTGTGAGATCTCGAGGGTCTAGGTTAGTTGAGACTGAAGGTCTTCCTATAGAGTGGCCCTCTTCCTCAGCTTCTTCCATGTTTTCCACAATTCAACCATGGGGTGGTAAGTAAAGAAATAAGAGATCTGACCAAAGTACAAAACTTTGACTGTAAACTAAAAGCAAACTCTGGGCTATGAAGAAGAAATGATTCTTAAAGAAACCAACACAATTCCTAGGAAGAGCAGAAACAGTGAGGCTTAGGAAAATAACTAATTCAGGTGGTAGCATCTCCATGTGACACTGTTAGTTGTTTTTATCTTTTTGTCATTAAAGCAAACATTTCTTAAGAGTTTTATGTTTATTATATCCTTCACATCTTCATAATGGGATGCTAATTTTCCATGTATTTATGTAAACTTGTTTGTAATTATTTTACTGTAATTTGAATATCTTAAATAAATCTCACTGTATATAAATATGCATGTTTTAGCATATATACCTGAATGTTTTCAAATTCAATATTCTGTTTGCTTTAGTTCATTTCAGTTCAAAAAATTATATAGAGCATCTAGTCAATGAAATAAGCATTTTAAAATTTGAGAACAAAACCAGATGAAAAGAATAAACAAATGCTACAAAAAAAAATTGTACATTTTTTGACTTCTTTGTCAAAATCAAGTGTCTGTTAAGTGTGTGGTTTTATTTCTGGGTCTTCAGTTCTATTCCATTGATCTACCTGTCTGTCCCCCTTCTCAGGTCTAGTACTGCTATGCTCTATAGTTTGGGAAACTAATAATTACTATAATAAATCATGCTCTAACAGCAGCTTGTATTTTAAACTGCCTCTGATTCCTTTCTTTCAAATTTGAGGCATGTTTTTATAAAGCCAATGGGGGGGGGCATCAAAAAGAAAAAAACAACAACACATGAAATCAGCATCCAAAGCTTATTTTCTTATTCATCACAGCCTGAAGAAAACAGGCATCATTTCCCTGCTACGGTTAGTTTATTTCATATGGCTAACCACCGTCTCCCTTCTCATTATATTTTAAGAAATAAAAAGGTTTACAAACACTGGTTAGCATGTCATTTCATTTTGTGTCAGAATTTCCTGTTCATTTCTGTCATTTTTCGAAGCCAGTTTTAAAGAAGTCTCTGCAAAAGGGTTTTTGTCTTTTGAGAGAGAGAGAGAGAGAGAGAGAGAGAGAGAGAGAGAGAGAGAGAGAGAGATCTTCTTTCATTTAAGGAGAGATAATTTGATATTCACTATGTGTAAGTTACACCACCAGTCATTGCCCTGAGTGGAACCCTGGAAAATACCTAGTGTGGTTAGAATAGTCTCAATAGAGATGTGCTTTCTAGTGCTCTCACAAATGCCTGAAACAATCAACTTCCAAAGGAAAAAAAGTCTTATTTTGGCTCCTGGTTTCAAATATTCCTTTTGATGATCGCATACCCCATGTTTAGGTCTCTAGACTTGGAAAGTACAGTTACATGGTAGAGCAAGCCATTCACCTCATATATTAATACAAAAAAAGGCAAGAAGTGGGCAGGGTCCTGTATTCCCACTGAAAGAAAGCTGAGTGACCTGACCCATTCTCAGTGAGCCTTACCTTTTTAAGTCCTACCACCCTCCAATAATCATACAAGCTAGGGAAGAAGACTAGATATGTTAACCTGGTGTTTGGACAGATATATCGACATTGAAGGCAAATGATAAAAATCTATCCATAATTATGATGTATTAAGTAGTACATGAAAATCTGTAAAGGACCTTGAGAAACTGCATGAAGATGCTGGAGAAGAGATATTTGTACAATATACACAGGAAACTTTTCTTAGATGCCTACCTGTCTACCCTTTTGGTTTCTCATATACCTCCATTCTCTGGTGAAATATCTCTATAAAATTATGCCTTGCACAATTCTTGACTAAGTTCTTGTTTGCTATAAAATATGGGTATCATTCTAATCTTTTGAGGTCCTCTTTATTTTGTCTAAATTTATTTAGCTTGCAATACTTTCTAAGCACTATGTTAAAGAACATCATCATTAGAAAGTTACCCACACTATTAGTATGGTGTTATTAAAAACAAAAACTTTGGTTTTAAATTTTCTTCTAAGTACCAGTTTTAAAAGTTATTCTTGAAGTCCATTACTTAGTACACATCTATCATTATACTGACCAAAAATATCAAAGAACATAAATCATAGCTACTAATAAGATTTACCGATGAATTTCAAGTCATTAATGGAAGTATTTTTCTTAAGAATTTGTGAGTCAGAGTATAAAGGACATGGCATTTCTCTGGAAAGGAAAATGAATGTACACTACAGCAACAATAATTCTATTAGTCAAATGTGCAAAAAGTGGAATAGTTGACCTTTTTAATAGAAATTACCTACAAATTTAAAATATACTGTTTGACTGCCAAATATTTGTTTTCAACTGCAAAAAATGTTGAATAGGGTGAAAAAGCAGAAGTGGGATTTAAACATCTTATGTGAATCTTTTTTAAATAAGTTGTTTATACTTGTCAATTTTTTCTAAGCAAGATGAACAAGGTCAGAAATTTAAGCAGTGTACTATTAGTACCAACATATTAGAACATATTTTAAGATGATAAGAAAAACTCAGTTTTCAAACATTTTCAAGCTAATTGCAATAGACAGATATTACCAGAGGCCCTTAATTGGTCCATATGAGTAGAATATGAGAATGTAGAGAGTTCAGATGAAATGACACATACATATCACACTCCTCTCTCAAAGCTCAGGGATCCTGAAAGAAGAGTAGGCAAAGGTACTTGAAGAGACAGACATTGTCAATGTCACACTAAGGAAGCAGTAATTTCTAGACATAATAGAACTGTTACACATATAAACTCATTATTACTGGGATGTCATAAAGATGACCTTCACACACAAAAATCCCATCACTAAGGTGGGAAAGATGAGCATGAATTTTCAGCACTGACTCAGAACCTTTGACATTGGATACATTTCTTCACTGATGTGACCCTTGGTATGTTGAACATATGTCAAAGCAGGTCCTACGCCCAAGATGGACTAGAAACACAAAAAGACTTGATATAGAAAGAAAAAAAAGGAGAAGTCACAGAACTGAGGGTAATTATAAGTGGTATTACAAGTGGAAATAAATATGTTCACAATATATTATATGACATTCCTAATTAATAAGTATATTGCTTTTTAAAAGTTAGGGTTCAATATGTAAGGGTAGGGGAATAAATCTGATGCTGTCTTGAAGAACATTATCATTCACTGTAATATTTATTATCAGAACCACAGAGGTACATCAGTTATCTATTCCTAAAAAAACACAATATCTCAGAGCTAAAAAGTTGATAGCCACAGTGCAACATACTTCCTCTGCCAGTAATCAGGATTCTGAGACAGGAAGATTGCTATAAGTTCAAATAATAACAGACAAGCAAAAACTAAATAGCAAGATGCTGTCTCAATATAATATCCCTGGAAAAAGTAAACTCTTTAGAAGCAATAAATATTGATTCTGATTCTCACTAGATTATATGTTTTAAAATGGCACATGGAGTTGTTTGTCTTTGCTTCATATACTGGGACCAGAGCCAAAGGCAGAATTGTCAAATCTTGGAAATACTTGTAAGTTCATGCACATATCTCAGGAAGGATGCTGATGGTTAGCTGTGTAGAAAAATGGGATTATCAGAGATGTTCGTATTACCATGTCAATTTTTATGATTTGACCTTAGAAGTCACTCGTCAACATACTCCTACATTCTACAAGAAGTTATCACAGTACACTCGGGTACAAGGACAGAGAAGACAAATCACACCTCTCATTGAGAATCCGTCAATACCATATTTGAAGTAAGGAAAGAGGGAAATTGAATGGATTCTGCAGATGGGATGTCATCTTTGGGCAGCCCAGTCTTCTACAAGTTATTATGCTGGTGACATTCTGATTTGCATGTGAATTATTTTCCTAATAATTTTGCCAATTATACCATCAGTTACATGAAGTATCTGCAACATCATTATCCTTCTCCTCCATACCTATCATCTGAAACAGGAATAAGAATATGGTGCTTTTGAATTTCTCAGATATGATTTGAAATCAGCCGCCATTTTTGACACTCTTTCTATGAAAAGTGCATGTCTACGGCTTTCCACACTGCTTAGTAACAAAATATAAGCAAACAGTCTAAACATGCAATGTAATAACATCTAAGCAAGTACTGTTCCATTGCTCTTTGGTTTTAGTTATCTGCCACTTGTCTTCCCCCTCTCCCCAGTTCCTGATTAGTTCAAGTGCAGGCTTAAAGGACTTTGTGATTTTTATCAGGGAATCTTATGTTTCCAAGGAATGAGTTACAGCAGAATCTAGGATATTATACAACGTATAATCAACTAAAAATATAAGAAATTGCTGTTTGAAAGTTTTAAGAGTGTACAGATTTTTTATTATTGAAAAGTGATTTTGGCCCTATGAATCTCATAAATGATCTCTCATTAAATTAGTCTTACTTTAGGTTGGTGTGAAAATGAAGGAAAAATAGTTTTGTCCAGGGCATTATTAAATATCTTGTCTCAAACCTGCATAATTGGGAATCAAAGGGAAATAAACATCAATATATTACTTGGTAAATACTTAGCAGTTGCAAGTACTGATACAATTTCATTAATGGTATCATATCTTCCTAATAGATAAATAATGATATGCCTCCATAATAATTTTTCTAGTATCAGGTCTCTGTGAAAATGTTCTGTGACTTAATATGAATAACAATGGACCTTTGAGTAACCATAGTACTCAATATTTTGTCTCTAAAGATTAATATTCATAAAAGAATATAGAAAAATTAATAGTTGAAAATACTATATCACTCAAAATATAATACAGAACCAATATACTGTCAGGAACTTATCTTTAATGGATATCTATTAATTTTCCTCACCTTTTAAATGTAATATCTAGCTAGTCTCACCACTTAATAATTGAGTTTTAAATATAGTTGATTTTATTCTTGATAAACAAAACATAATTTTCTGCCTTTGTAGATTTGGTAGTGTGATAACTAATAAACCAAATTTGAAATTCGAAAAAAAAATTCCAAAGATATCAATTAAATCCTGAGACATGTTTTTAAAGATTAACTTTCTTAAGTATTAACTATATAGTATACTATAATAAAAATAAATATGTATCAAGGAAAATTACGAGTAAAAGTATAAAGTTTCTAATTGTACATGTTTGTGTTTGTATTGCATATAATTCTAACTTCAGGTTTATTATCAAATTTGTTACCGTTTGTAGTGAATATGTAAGTAATAGATACAATAAAGTTTTACTTGGCCATATTAAAAAATACAAGCTATGATACTGGACAACAGGACTATGACATCTGGGGCCTAAATTTTCTTTCTGTTGAGGCGCCAGTATCTGATCAGTTCTTAAGAAAATGTCAGGCTAACAATTTAGAATCAAACGGGATCCTAAAAATGTCTTAGCAATTCAGAAAGACAATGCTAGGCTTATGGGTTAATAAGCATTAGGCTAAATATCCAGAAACATACAGGATTCAGAACTGAAAAATATTTATGCAACTAGCTTTATAATACAAATAGAGTAATCCTTAAAAAATAAACTAGTATGCATCTTCTAATCAAAGTATTTGGGAAAATAATTTTTCCTTTATTTAATATACATTTGAATGTAATGTACTGACACACATATACATGTATATGTACATATACATGTGTGTATATGTGTGTGGAGGGAGAGAGAGACAGAGAGAGAGAG
>NC_034608.1:68973179-68996472 GCF_900095145.1 Mus pahari
AGAGAGAGAGAGAGAGAGAGAGAGAGAGAGAGAGAGAGAGAGAGAGAGAACTCTGAGGGTGCTGCCTCTCATGGCTAAAATATTTGC
The DNA here is from genome assembly GCF_900095145.1 of Mus pahari. Classification (NCBI taxonomy): domain Eukaryota; kingdom Metazoa; phylum Chordata; class Mammalia; order Rodentia; family Muridae; genus Mus; species Mus pahari. The sequence goes on from NC_034608.1 coordinate 68,973,267, forward strand.
TTCCTTGTTTTGTGGAGAGGAGGAATCATTGCTTTCTGTAATGTACCCATTGATGAACCCACCAGGCTCCAGTGCTCACACCATACTACTTCCTGGTTAGGTTAAGTTGATGTTAAAACAACACTCACTCACACACACACACACACACACACACACACACACAATGGTATATTTAGCTATATCAAACACAAATGGACTCAGTGGGTCTATTAGTGTATTTATACATATGTAAGTTTGTATAACAATAATAATTTAAAAAGAGGCACTCAACTTGGAGGGAATTGGGGAGAGTACATGGGAGAAGTTGGAAGGTGGAAAGTAAGAGGGGCCATATGTTATATACATACAAATGTGCGTGTGTACATTTATATGTATGTGTGGTTTTATCAACTGCATCACTCTATTTAAACAAATTAATCATCTCCTTTTATCATACATGATAGTTTTCTGACCAAAATCAAATGTGTCAAATTCAGGCAACTCTGTGAAGTCAATGACCTTAAAGAAACAGGAGTTGGTTAATTATTTGTAATTTTCTTAATTATACTCCTGAAAGGTAAGCCATGGAGTCATGAGCCCTTAAACCACTTTTCCTTGTACGGATTGTGCATTCCTCTATTTTTGATTCACTCTTAGTTTTGACAACTCTATCCATTTAGTATATAATACACCCTCATTCCTCTAGATATCTACTCTTTTATATCTCTCTCTTTCCTGTAACTACTCCATACCCTCACCCATCTTTTTCCCATCCCATGACTTTTAATTTTATTTTTATACCCATTTAACTTAACCAGCGTAGAAGGTGTGAACATTGGAGCCTGGTAGGTTCATCAATGGGTACATCACAGAAAGCAATGAGTCCTTCTGTCCACAAATCAAAGAAGCAAATATTTCAGCAGCGAGTGGCAGAATCTCCAGAGTTCTTTCTGTATCCATGCTAAACAGTTGATAGACCTGTTTGTTTGTTTTTAATTTATTTTTAATTTTAATAAAAAACTAATTATATCATTTCCCCTTGCCTTTTCATCTTTCTGACCCTTCTTTTTTTTTTTTTTCTGACCCTTCCTATGTCCCCTCACTTCAACTTCTCCCATGTACCCAGCCTCAATTCCCTTCACATCAAGGGCCTCTTTTTCTTTATTATTATTTTACATACTCACATATACACAAATGTGTAAATAGTAGTGATTGAGTCCATTTGTGTTGGTGGCATTTATATAGTTTTATGGCTGAGCACTCTGTAATGAATCTTTGTGAGAGACTAATTCTTCCTCTTTTCAGCTGCAGTGCCTGCCTCTTACCTAGAACAGAGCATTTTGAAGCTCTTCTTCCTATATTCTATCCATTATGTCTTTTTCTTCCCAACTTCTGTAATGTTCCACCAGCCATACAAGAGGAGGTATAAATGTCTTATTTAGGGTTGAGCACATATAAGTCACTTGCTCTTGGTACACTGTACAGTCATGAGATTCTACATTCATGACTCTTCATTAGAGAATTTGGCTTCCTTTAACGAAGTTGGTGATAGCACATGCCTATGGACACAAACAAATGTATTTAGAATGCAGATTGATGCTAAATCAATTTAAATAAACAGCTAAATCCCCTCCCCAAAGGCTCTAACCAAGAGTTTTCAAAACTTTTTACAGTACCAGGTATAGTTCCCTCATGTGGAGCAAGACTCAAACCAAGCCAGAGAAAAGTCTTCTAACCCATGACAGTAGTGTCACTATCACACAAGTGAGCGTATCTTGACTCAAAAATGTGTCTCACAGTTCATATTGTTTACCACTGAGTAAGAAATCCTTTTCTCTCTCCAGTGCTATAAAAATTAAATTAGTATATATATATATATATATATATATATATATATATATATATATATATATATGTGTGTGTGTGTGTGTGTGTGTGTGTGTGTGTGTGTGTGTGTGTGTGTGACATTTTTGCAGTTTATTAGCAATCTTCTGAGAGATTCATGGCATCACAACAGATGTCACCATAGATCTCTATTCCTTTCATTTTAGCCAGCACTAACATGACCTTTGATTCTGTTAACCTTCTTCATTCTCTATTTGAATTCCTTTTACTGATTTTATGAGGCTGTACCTGCTAACCGGGGTCTTAGCTCCTTCTTCTCTGCAGAAAGAAGAGCAGGTTGAAGCTGTACTCTCTCCACCATCAAAATGAGTTATAAATACAAATAAATTGATTGGACATCCGGTGCAGTTTGGGGTATTTTGACCAGCTAACCCAGAATTTCTGTCTTTGTTCATGTTGCCTTCCCAGGATGAAGGATATCAATGACCATTTGTTTCCTCTGAAGCAGATGATTAGTCATGAACTGTCTTGGTTGGAACATTACTGTGTCATTCATGATAGCAGGAGATTCTGTTTATGTCAGACAGTACAGATCATAGCATCTCTTTCAAACACTGCATTTGTTTCTGTTAGTTCCTTGAAACAGAACTGTAGGTAAGTAAGCAGACAGTCTTTTTGATAAGCTAGTACTCAGCGAGGAAGCTTCCAAATCAGCTGAAGCTAGGCTCCTCCAAGTGAACTTTTTCTACAACAGGTTCTTACCTTCAAGTCTGGTAAGTAACTAAGTACAGTAGCAGTAGCCTAGGTTGTTTTAGGAGCCTTGCTGATCCTATGAGACACAACTCCAAGGAAGGTTTTCTTTGTTTGTACTTGGATTTTCTGTGAGAGTCCTTGGAGGGGTAGTATGGCAACGGTTCATGATAAAAACATGCAAACACACACTCCAAATGAATAAAATGTGATTTAAAAATATTTTAAGAAAATAATGAAAAGAGTATAAGTATTTAACTTTTATTTTGTCAGTAATAAAGCCATAAAATGCAAGGTGGCAAACGTGATTTGAATGGCAAAGGGGAGAATCACAACTCATGTGGAGGTTCTCAATACTAAAGCCTGATAGACATAAGTGTACCCCAAATCACTAAGGGACAGAGGAAGAACAATACCACTAACAACACATACAGTCACAAACTTGCATGTGAAACCATGTTAGGACAAAAGAAATGCCTTATATCCCTTTTTCTTTATATATTCAGGATTAAGCGAAGTACCTTATACATCCTAGGCTGGAACTCTCCATCTTGAACTATGTTTCTCTCTCCAGTATTTAGGTTAGAAATCTCTGAACTCAATCTAGCACCATAAAAAGGAAAGCAAATTAAAAAAAAAAAAGTCTGTTATAATATGACAATACATATCGACTCAGTTGTCTATGTAAAAGAGTATTCCATTTTTTATTTTCTTAAAATAAAAAGTTTTATCACGTGAGGAAAAGAGGGGATCTGTAGTTTGAAGAACATGTATGTAGGATGTAGGATGAAAAGATATGTAGGATGAAAAGGAAATCCAGAGATATAAAGTACAAAACGAAGATTAGGGCTAATAGGATCATGTTATATGAGAGATTCTTGTTAAGATAATAGCTATTCCTTCACACAAACACAAAATTGTAATGCTCAGTACAATAGATAGCATAATAAGTTGTTATAGTGACGATTTTACTTTTTTATATACCCATATAGTACCATTTAGCAAAGTTCAAATACATGCACATACAAATAAAACAAGATTGTCCATATCAAAGGGCGAACAAGGAGCTTGGAGGATTGGAAGTATCGAACACTAATAATAAAAATGAAAAATTTTGTACCCATTTAAAATAACAATTGAACAGTTGTAATATATTAACAATGCCTCCCACTTGATCCATACATTCTGCATTCAGGAATGTAGGTAATCACAAGGAGAATGCATCCATACAATGCGTGAGAAACTTTGAAGCCCATGGATATTTGTTTCCTTGTGGATGTGATGCATATTTAGTGAGATAGTTAGTTAGTCTCACAATTGGTGAAAAATGACACACATTAAGATGCCATTTGTTAAAACATGGAATATATTCCAGATGAATACTTTTATAATTTCTCAATTTCAATTGAAAAGTAGTTTTGTAAAAATGCTTTTCCAGGTCATATATTTTCTATTTAGTTATGTCTACTCAAGTTTATGCAACTAAGAAAAGATTAAATTAAAATTTACTTGTCTCTCAGTGACAGAAGCAGACTATAATCCAATAAGTGTTGTCATTACTTTAGTTGGGAAATAATGCATTTGCTAGGAATTGACTTTGGTGAGTCTCAAAGGTAGACTTGGGGAGAACCCAGTGATAGAGTATCTGGGCTTATGCTATCAGTTTATAAGAATGGCCAAATATGTAAAATGGAAATTCCATTGATCCTAAAGCTCTAAGTGAAAGACAAGTTGGTATTTATTTTGTTGATCAAACATGAAATAAGATGTTCTGAGATATTTGGACATGTGTTCCAGAATTACATATTCCTATCTATCTTTTATGATCTATCCATCACTTCTTGTTTAACAACATGTGTAGTTTCTTTGGAATTGACCCAGCTCTCTGGCATCAAGCATGACTGTGTAGACTAAGTGTGACAGCAAAATAATTTTATTTGCTTTGTCCAGGCTCTCAGGCTCAAAAAGGGAAAATTAGGACTGACTGTTAGAATTTGACAGTAGGAGGATGACTTCCCTTCCCCACTGGTTTGAATTAGTAAGAAAATAATTTCAAATTACAACTCAACAGACACCTTGGATGTTGAAGGTAGCCTGCTACTGATGGAGGTACAAAACAAATTAAACTACAAGGGACAAAAAGTTTCTGAGAACACTTGAGTCACTTAAGTTTAGCTATGACTTAAAAACCAAGCCAATTTGATCAGAGTTTCTGATATCAATGTGCCTTGCTTAAAACAATGCACTTATACTATTTCTAAATGTATTAATTTTTAGGTATTACTTTTATTTTTGAAGTTCCCTAGAATATGTCTGAGAGTTATATTTATTAAACCTTCTATTAATCTAACATCCACTTGAGTTTCAAGCAAAGACCAAATTCTAATTTAAAATGTAATTATCAGTTAAGCCCATTTTATTATGACCCACTTTAGTCAGAAATTTTGTGCTCATGGTGAGGTCACAGACTTCACTGTTGAAGAGCACTGGCCTTGGAAAGGCTATTGTATCATGGCAGGAGCAGGAGTGATGAGAACCCTCTTGGGCCAAATATTGGACATGATTTCTGCTGCCATACTTATTCTATTGCTTTTCAATGAATCTATGAGTTATCTAATATTTTAACAATAAACTTCTTTTCTTTTTTTTATTATTATTATTATTTTCTTTATTTACATTTCAAATGCTATCCCGAAAGTTTCCTATACCCTCCCCCCACCTCTGCTCCCCTACCCACCCACTGCCACTACTTGGCCCTGGCCTTCCCCTGTGCTGGGGCATATAAAGTTTACAAGACCAAGGGGCCTCTCTACCCAATGATGGCTGATTAGGCCATCTTCTGCTACATATGCAGCTAGAGACACAAACTCAGGGGGTACTGGTTAGTTCATATTGTTGTTCCACCTACAGGGTTGCAGCCCCTTAAGGTCCTTGGGTACTTTCTCTAGCTCCTCCATTGGCGACCCTGTGTTCCATCCAATAGCTGGCTGTGAGCATCCACTTCTGTGATAAACTTCTTTTCTACATAAATTAATATAGAGTGTTTTGTTGCTTGACAATGTTGATATTTAGGACAATATCCTTGGGTACACTTTTCCCTCCAACCTCTTTTTACTTATGGATGAAGGCATTTACTTATTTTTTTTTCTCCTTAGCTCAACATGGGCCACAGTGGCATTGAACAAACTTGTTTTTCCTAATGTGTGTTCATTCTCCTCCTAAACTTAGATCTCAGATAAAATCTGAATTGTTGCCGGGCATGGTGGCACACGCCTTTAATCCCAGCACTCGGGAGGCAGAGGCAGGTGGATTTCTGAGTTCGAGGCCAGCCTGGTGTACAAAGTGAGTTCCAGTACAGCCAGAGCTATACAGAGAAACCCTGTCTCGAAAAACCAAAAAAAAAAAACACAACAACAACAAAATCTGAATTGTTTTTTAGTAGTGTCATTTTTATGATGGATGTTACTTCTATAATCTACCATCACCACAGAGTGCATATTGCCATAGTTAATAGGGATTTTTATTGGTCTTAAGAACCATACTTGTCTACACTAGTGTGATTCATAGAAAATGTTTTTTGTATTTTATCCTGTATTGGGAAAAGTTTATAAATCGTTGATTGTTTCTTACTCTTACTATAGGAGGAAAACTCATTCTTTTGAAAGATTTTAATTTTTTGTTTTATTCGTGTGTGTGTGTGTTTGTCTATGTGAATGTTATATTATGTTATGTGTGCAGATACTTACATAACCCACAAAGTAACATTAGCGTCTCTGAAGATGGAGATACAGATATTTGTGAGCTCCATAGTATGAGGAGCTGGGAGCTTGACTGAGGTCTTCTACAATATATGCTGTTAGCGGTTAAGCCATCACTTTGTCCTCAGAAAATTCATTACTTATGTACTATTTCACTTTGATCTGAGACTTTCTCATTCTTCATTATGATTCAACATTTGCTTATCCAGTTAGACAAAAATATCTCAAACTTTTTATAGCTCTGACTCTTGATTAATATTTTTCTACACTGAGTAAATATGGCATTACTGAATATTTATGTTAAAATATTGATGCTAATCTTACAGATAATGTATCTATTACATTGTTATAAACAAAGCTCTGTTTAACGTTTTTCTTTATATTTTCTCTCATAGTAACTCTTAATTATCTTGAACTCTTAAATCTTGTTTAACATGTGACAATATTACTTAATAAAAAGTACAGTGAATAAAAGAAAGTTAAACGAATTATAGTTGTTATTGGAATTTTGATAGTGTAAAGACATTTATATTAGTTTATCCAATAAGTTGACTACAAGCATCTTGTTTAGTCAATTATACAACATGATATCTGGATATATTTAGAGTCTCTTTCCAATTGACAAGGAAAAGTCCTAATTAGTTGCTAATTAACTAATCATCCCTTTTCTGTTGATGCCAAAATTGTCCTACCCAGAAAGTGTTATGATCATTCTGAAATATATTCATCACAAGTTAAGTATAATATGGACAAACTCACTTTAATAAGGACTAATAAACTTCTCATTGACTATCTGTGCTATGAACAATATGAAACCTTTGCGTAGCTAGTGTGACATGTCCCAAACAAAATTTCTAGTTAAGTAAAGAGAGATCCAACCATGATTTATTTTTTCAAGTAGAATTATATAGACAATGCCTTCATCTTGCCAAAACAGCTACAGAGCAAAGATGATATTGATCATCTATATGGATAAAATATAATTGAAGTTGGTGGCTGCTGAAATGAGGATAGGATTGGCAAGCTCAAAAGACTATAGCCTGAAGAGTGTGAGACTTGGTCAAAATAACCATTGAAACCCTTGGAAGACAGGTAGCATGTATGAAGGAAATAACATTAACAAGTAAAGTATTTCTGCATAAAGGCAGCTGTCTTAGGGTTTCTATTACTGTGATAAAACAACATGGCCAAAGCAATTTGTGAATTTCATATAGGAATTATATTGATTTCACCTAGCTCCCATCCACAAGTTGGATCCACACAACAACTGCTAATGTCCAACGTGGTTATTTCATGGTACTGCAATCTCCAAGATGCCCAGGTCTTCACTGTACCAGGCTCTCCCTACATCAATAGTCCTTCCTCGGTAACTTTTCAGTAACTCTGACCTTTCCGTATGGTGCAAAAGTTTAGCTTCTCTTCATGACTTCTTCAATCTTGGGTCTTCTACTATAGCTGAGCTATACCTCTCCTTGTGGTTTCTCATGTCCCCTCTTAAGGAATTCAAGGCCTGACTCATGGTGACAAGCCCCAGTTGATGTCTGTTACTTGTCACATCTTCAAATCTAGTAACACTTGGGTGATTCTTATACATTACTAAGTTCATCTATCAGTAGGAGACACAGGAATATCCCCAGCCTCCCAACCAGAGCTTCTGAGTGTTAATCCTGAGGAAATACTTCCAAACAATTCCTACTCAATGATATTTTTCATTCTTAATCACAATTATTGATCTGCCTCAGCTGCCCAGCACCCATTGACCCAGGAAAGCAAAAGTTTTACTATGGTAATTCTCAATTAAATCATCACATAAATGGCTCTCATAGAGTCTTTGAGGAACTCTTAAACTACCCTCTGAAACTCCCTAGACCTCGCTGCTATCAACCTTATCTTTAAAGTTCTCACAACAGTTCACTAAGCTCTGAATAGTCAAGAAATTTTCTAGTCCAATGTCCCAAAGTCCTTTAACAATCCTCCCAAAAATAGATGTTCAGATGGGTCACAGCAACAACCCATGACCTCATAATTTTTGAAAACATAATTTTAAAAGTTATTTGATTTCTAGAAAGATTTTGTATACTTTAGAGACACTATGAATATTTTAGAGTAAACAGAGCTTCTGTGAAAGACAACACAGTAAAAAATTACCCATTCCACATATAGTCTTCATGAATATCAAAAACACTTAATCTTAATTATTCAGCTGAAATTTCATAATGAACTCTGAAAACTAAAACCTGGTTTGTACTTATCCAATTTAATGCAAAAATGTCCTTTTATTTTCTATAATGTTTGTCTTAGCAAGACTCTACCACTTGTTGAAATCATCCACTATGTTGCATGCAAATCAAGTACTAAAATTCACAGATAAGATAAATAAATTCTACAGAGTACTCTAATTTCATTGAGGAATCTCTATATATCCTTATCACTTACTGACAAACCTGAAGGCTGAAGACCCTCTTTCCTTAGCAACCATTATTACTTGCATACTGCTAGGGCAGGGCCTGCTGTGAGGCCAACTTTTCATGCGGAGTTGCAGCACACTTACACATGTTTTATTGCCCAAAGAGGAAGCACTTAACCTACCAAAGTACTTAGAGGACCAAAGTCCAATTTGGTGAACCATCAAATTTTATTAGAGTTGCTTACAAGAATATGGGAATCTTAGGGTTATATATATATATATATATATATATATATATATATATATATATATATAATTGTTGTGGTAAAGGATCATGATCAAAGCAACTGGAAAATAAAGAGTTTAATTGGCTTTTGCTTCCAGAGTCTTAGAGTCTATGATGGCAGAGAGAAGGCATGGTGACAAACATCTGGAACAACAGCTGAGCGTTCACATCTTGACCCTGAAACAAGAGGAAGAAGGTTGTAGCTGATAATGGCATGGGCTTTAGAAACCTCACAGTCCCCTCTAGTGACACACCTCCTCTATCAACACTATACCTCCTAATCCTTACCAAGATGTACCTCCAAGTAGAACCATGTTTGAAACATATGAGCTCTAGAGGCTATTCTCACTCAAACCACCACAGTTTCAGTAACCAGAAACCAAGTATTCAAATATAGGTCATATGAGAACCATTCTCTAGCATCCCAAAAGGATGAGAGGTTACTTACAGGAGCAGGAATAGCTGTATCACAAAAGCCCACCACACTTTGGAAAGTAGCTCACAAATGCTAGAAACCTGGAGAGTACTGCACACAGTCTACAGGGCCATCAGATTGGCAACTGTTCTTTCTCAGTGGCTGGAAAGGCCTGGGCTTCTTCCAGGAAGCTCAGCTCATCTTTGTTTCTTCTAAGCAGTTCAGCTAGTCTCTGCTTGTTCCAGACTCCTGGACTAACCTGAATCTTCTTCTAATAGCTTTATCATTTATATACTCTTGCGGAAGAAAGAGTCTAACGACTCTGGTCAGTTTCAGGGACTTCCTGAAGCTTTTGTTGAGGTGTTTGCTTCTTTTCTTAATGAGTTTCTGAATGAAATAGATTGTATCACCAGTCCATAAGCATGCTGTCTGAAATTAGCCTGTTACTTCATCTCACATTGCATATCCTATGTATTTTGTGAAGTTTTCCTACAAAGTGGAAGGATTTAACCTTGGAGGAAAATGCTATACAAATAGTACCCTGTAAGAAGCTCCCAATTTTCTAAGCTTCCAGAGTTTAATGTATTACATGAGTCTGCCTCTTCCCTCCAGGTGAATGCACTTCAATTTGAAAGAAATGGCCACACAACAGCAGGCATCATTATAAAAGTAAAATAGAAGATATAGATCCTGAGAAGTCCTTTTAAAAATGTCATTGGTTGGTTTCGGACTAATTCTCTCTGGATTAATCACTGCAAAGATATGTTTACATTCTAGTCATAAAAACTTGAGAGTTCTTATTATGAGCTACATAGGTTTTTCCTGCCCAGTTTATGAAGATAATTGATACTGCACAAAAAGAGAATTTGGGAGGCCATTTTAAAAAGACTATTATCATATCTAGGACAAGGAACTACAACCCCCCAAGTAAATGAAGTTACAATGAAAATAGTTTAATCCATGACTGTGTTTTAGAGACAGAGTTTCTTATGGAGTTATATTTAGCATCACCATTCATGGATGACATCTAAATAAATGTAAAGGAGATATATGCTTACAGTGAATATCTGTCTACCTTCACTTGAACTCAAAGTGTCAGACAAATAATTCTCATGGTCATCAAATAAGAAGAAAAAGCAGAGAGTGCCTTTGAGTGATTCAAAATTTGAGCACACAAAATGAGACAAACAGAAAAGGATTTGTTAAACAATAGAATATGGCATCTTGGAACACCATAAGTGGAAGAATTCTAGTAGGGAAGACCTGAGTACAGGTCACCTCTAATGACTGAAACTGAAAAGTAAAGATATAGTAAAAGTCAAGTTCAATGACTGAATCTATGTATTTGGTAATATAAATAATTGGTTATAATCGTGTCATGGTTTAGTGACAGCGTGAGTCTTACAAATTATTTCTTAGAAAAAAAACTGGAGGAAGTAAGCTACCCTTCAACCAGTGTTTATGAAGAAAGAGTTTAATACTACTTTTAAAAAATTGGCAACTAACATATTTATTAATCATTTTGATCATGTTTTGAGGTGTCAATACTGAAAGGATTCAATTTTGATTTTCTTTTTCATTCAGTACATTTGATTTTGCTGTATTTATACTACGTAGCAAAAATATTTATTCTTTTAACTGATGGATGATAATCTGTGTGTGCATATTATGTACAGGTTTTTATTTAAATTTCGTCATTTGTTGTAAATGTCAATACAATGAACATTTGCCTTATTTTTTAGTCATTTTTAATGATATGGTATATATAAATGAACTGAGGAGAACAGAGGTTATATATTTAATTATTGTAAGTATTGCCAGTATTTTCCATTGTCAACAATTGTCATCTCTGTTAGTAATATCTTCCATTACTTTTCCTCTGTACTGCAATATTAGTATTATTTGGCATTTTGGGGTTTCTTTTGTTAATTAGTTACATGAACTGCTATCTTACTTTACCTGAATTCAAAATGATTATACATTTTACTTTCTAAATGTTTAACTAATTTGAAGATAACTCGATGTTGTCACCTTCCTCTGTGAATTTAAGGGTTAGATCTTCACCTCATCACTTTGCAGAAGCTATCTCTTGATTGTGTGTCCACACAAAATTTGTTCTAAAGTTCAGTTTTAATATTTGCTCCAAAAATTATGAGTACTGAGATGTTTAGTAAGACTTAGCCATCTTTCCTTTTACAATCTACCTAAAAGCAGCCAAAGATTGTTGATCTCTTTGTCAGGCTATAATAGAATGCTCCATAATCGGAATCTTCTCCCTGCAAGTCAACTGAGGTTTTCCAAACCTGCCAACTGTATGGTAATTCCATCTCTGTTGGGGGTGGGGGACTGCTCTCTTCGTATTTGTAGTCCACAATAACAGTCATCACTCACAGGAAAGAAAATGTACAAAGTTCAAGATGCCTGACTGTGTGTAAAGTCTACATTAATGTCACTCTTGTGTGCTGTTTAGCTTCTATTGGTGGGACCTAAACCTTGAGAATTGAATTGTCTTTTGTATCTCCAACACCATGACTTTGTGGTTTCCCACAAAACCATATGCATACTCTCAATATTCTTATTGTGCTTCCCTAGATTCTTGAATTGTCTCTATTGCTTCCTCACAGCTTCTCCTCTTTAACTATAAGTATGTTTTTGTAATTACTTACTATGATATTGTATACATTTGCTTAATGTCTTAGCTACATTTGTATTGCTGTGTTTGGAGGCAAAGACCAGGGCAGCTTACAAAATTAAGTGTTTAATCTGTGGCTTATGATTTTGGACAATCAAAGTCCATGATCATCACGGCAGTAAGCACAGCACTGGCAGAAGTAGATAAGAGCTCACATCTTGGCTCATAAGCAGAGATAGAAAGAGTCAACAGGGAATCATGTGGACTTTTGAAATTGCAAAGCGCTTACCAGTGCTACATATCCTTCAACAGTAGCCCACTTCCTAATTCTTCCCAAAGAGTTCTACCAACTGGTAACCAAATATTAAGCTATGTGACATTATGGTGATGCATTTTCATTGAAATTGAAACATCTACCTAGTTTACATAGGAAAAAAAAAGACCCACAAAACTACCAATCTGTCATCGCTCTGACCATTCTAACAATCCTAGCATGTGTAAAAACAACTAACTAACTTTATCACAACCGAGCTTTCATGTCCCAAACTCTTTAATACACTCCAGATGACCTTTGTCTGTCCTCTGAAAATTGGGCCTTTCCCACAGTATAATCACATAAAATTCTACAATTCTATATCACAGTCCACTTTTAGATTAGTGAAGAACAAACCCTGTTAGAAAACAGATGAAAGTTGGTATCAATAATGCCTTACATTTAAAAAAAGAGAAAGATACTTATGTTAAATTACTGAATTAGTATTACAATAAACAAGGCTATAAAATCTATGGGAAAACACACTTTCAATTAAAGCCCTGTAACTTTTAATGTCCACACATCTGCATAATGTATTCCTCTGCTTCTCAGCTAATTGGGTTAGGTTACTTGTTAACAGCAGGCCCCTTGACTTAGGTGCAACTTAAAGACCAAGAAGAGAGAGTTGTAGGGGACAGCTAAAAAGAGAAGATTTCTGGGGATAAATGGTTGAGGTTGTAACACAAAGATGCTTCTCCAGGTAAGTGCTGCCACCTATCTGCCTAGTACATGGAAAGTTAGCACAAAATTTGTTTGAAGAAAATAAAATTGGTAGAACAGGTCTTGAGTTCGATGTTTCATGTATAAAGTTATAAAGTTTCTGCATCACGGAACTCTAGTCCCACTTCTTAATGTATAAAATCTTTGTTAGACAGGGAGAGATCTCTTCAAGAAGACAAATTACAAAATCTGTGCCCTTAATCTAGCCTCTACTAAATACATGATACGACAAGCCAGAGGCAGGAGTTTTCCCAGATGTTAAGATATGAAAATAGGAAGACCAGAAGCTTGGAATTCCTAGGAGACTATTTTAACAACACCAGAAAAACAAAATAAAATAGAAACAGAATAAAAGTGCCCCAAGGTAAACTCTATTTTCATTTCTGTCTTTAACCAGCAACTTAGTGTTGGGTTTTACCTGGTGTCAAATCGATTAACCCATAAAGTCAGATTTTGGCAGACTAAAACCTTGCATGGTCAAATCAAGCTAAAACTAGTAGAAATGCCCAAATAATGAAGATAAGAAAGAATTGTGGCTTCAGTTGTTCATAGTTAAAACTTTATGCACAGAAAAACTGAGCATAGGTTACCTGGCTCCAAATGATATATCTACCATAAAAGCCCTGCAATTGGAGTTTGGGAAACAGAATAAAGGCAGAAACATTGTAAGAGGTGGAAGACACCTAGGAAAACTGCTGTGAGGTATTGTATTCTAGAAATGACAGAGAAATTTCATCATGTTTCTTCAACAATCAGGCTGCCTAAACAAGACCTGAACAAGAAGAGTACCTATAGACATGCTGGTGGCGATGGAGATGGGAGAAATCTCATGGGGCACCACTCTAGATACAGAACTTTAGACAACAGAAGAAACTTAACATCTCGTAATACAATCACTTCCCACAACTCTGTCTACCAAGCACCAGGCCAGAAGGTTGTGTGCAAAAGAAAACCAGCCTTTGACACGATGTCCATGAATAATAGGCAGCTGACAAACTTTAAACTTCAAATCAATCCAACCACTCTTCTCACATCTCATCATTTCTAAACCATCCCTACCCAAATCCTGAAACAAATGTCTGCGGTTGCTTGTTTCCTTTTGTGAGTGAGGCATCTTATCCAACTTTTTTAAAAATACATTTTTAATTGATTATTTGGGACTCTCACATCATGCACCCGCCTCTCACTCACACCCCCTGTAACTTCTCTCCCAACAAAGTAAGAGAAAAGCTAGTCCATTTTGTATTGTCCACATCGTTATTGGGGCATGATCAAATTTGCCTGCACCCTCAGTGCTGTGGGCTTGGAAGGAATAGGGCAGCTACACCAAGAGGGCAGGACCAGTTCTTCTGAGCCTTTGTTACCTATGGCATTCATTCATTCATTCATTCATTCATTCATTCATTCATTCATTCATTCGGGTGTTAACCTATGTCTGTTTACAATAAAGATGTTTGGAGTGTCTTTATAGTAAGAAGTCTTGATCTCATTTCTTCTTCCTGGTACTATGTGTAAGATAGATTCTTCCTTAAACAGGACCATCAGGAGGGAATAATGCCGGGTTGCCTATTGAGCCTTATCTAGTTCATTAAGTCAAGGACAATTTCCGTTTTTTTTTTTTTTTTTTTTTTGGTAGGGAGAAGGAGGGACCAAAAACATGTACATATTCCATTGAAAACTACAAGTCAGGTGGCAGTGCAGGACAAACGTAAGTACCTAGGCAGAAAAACTTCAGAAAATATACAACACCTCAAACAACTAAATAAGCTGCTGATAGTAAAAATCTGGTATCCACCACTCACAAGATTCCTCTCAGCCTCCAGCCTGGATTTCGAAAGCCCACTAAGGAGACTACTGAATCAGCAGTTAAATCCTCTTCCTCTGAGGGTGTTCATCACTGAAATCATCTTCATCAAGGTTATTCTACAAAGTGCTTCTCTACCATCCTAACGTTGCTGAATCTTCCTTGGAAGGAAGCAATTAAGTTCAGAGTGCTTTGAAATTAGTACTTTGAGAAAGAATTGTCATCTATGGTCAATTGAAAACAAACTGATGCTTAAAATGATTGTTTTTCTGTCTTTGCTCTCACATTTAAAATAAAAAAAAAAAAAAAACCACTAAAAATAGATTTTTCAAAGACAGCATTTTTCTCCATAAACCATTTTCCTAATTATAGACATTACAATGGAGTTTTTATTTTAATTGCAGGATTCATTATCACTAAAGGGACTCAACCTGTAGTATTCTCATAATCAGCAGTCTAAAAAAGACATTTAGCCTTCTGAGATATTCTGTAAATCTCCAACAAAAAGTGTGTACAACCCACTCAGCATCTCTCTCTACAAGGTACATGTTCCTCTAAGGAGATTCATCCTGGGAATGATAGGGGTAGTGTTCTTTTTGAATGTCATGTTTTTAAACAAAACATTTTTCCTTCTTAGACACTAAAAAGAGTATGATTTTGTGAAAAAAATACTTGGGCTTGGTCTCAACCTTATGCTAACAAAATAGGTATATCACACAGGCATTAGTAGATCAATGCACCAGGTAATAGCAGTGTTTATATTTCCCATGGAACAAAGGGGTATTTTGTCTGCGGTATTCCATCTGAGGGGGATAACCATTCATTAATACCTCCCCAGGAAAAGAGAAGCAACAAAAGTATACTTGGATAAGAATATGTTTATGTAAATTTCACTTATTTATACATGCATTTTCACCAGAATGAGAACACATTTTTCACCTCAGAAATGTCTGTATCCATAATAGTCAGTACTTTCTATATTTCAAGTCCTAGGTAACTATGAATTTGTTTTCATTCATTAAAGTGGACTCTTGCTGACTTCAATTTGGATAGCATCTTACAGCATATATTCTTTTACATTTAGTTTCCTTCAGTACAATGCTTTTTAAGTTCCACTCACTCTCTTGCATGAATAGTTTATTCATTTTAATGGCTCAGTAGTATTTCATCTATAAGCATAGCCTTGAAGACCTTAGAGTAAATTAGTGAGAAATATATTGAATTCATAACATTGCCTCAGAAGTACTTGCTATAAAATTAATATTTTATTCATAGAAACTATTAAATTAATCACTCTGCCTAAAATAAAACATTTTAAAATCCACGTAATTATTTTGTTAAAGCGTAAACCTCCATTGATAGTAAGTTATAGAATCTATACATACTCATATAAAACAAAGATTAATTTTTAACAATTGCTTAGTATGAGATTCTTTTGGAGTTTTAATCTTCTACTTTGAAAGTGAAATAAAAATGGTTTTCCCCTGACATTTACCATAGTATTACAGCACATTCTAAATTTAGGGATTATAAAACCTGTAACTTCATCAGAAGACAGGTATTCTTTGTAAATATATATTCTTTGTAAATATATAGTCAGTTGCCATTTTGGAAACTACAATGCAGTCGCCTTTGCTATGCCTATATCTGGGTTGACTCAGTGTATTTCACACCATTTCAAACTCTCTCTTCTACACAGAGGCATTCATGTTGTAAACATCTTGTCAGGAATGTTATACTTATATTCTTTCAAGATAGAAGCAATTTTCTTCCAATGGTCACCGTAAAAGATGAATAGATGTTGGCAATTTGCAGATTTGCTTGGAAGCTTATGGACTTTTTTTGTGTCCTACAGAGAACTATCTAAATCAGTCTGAACACAGTGATGCTGTTGGAGATAGCTTTCCTAGAGTCCCTAAGAATCCATAATCTTTTGGTTCCCCAACTGTTTGTTAGCTTCTAATTTTTAACATCAAATTTCATGGTGATACAAGAAAACAAACAGTCACAACCATCCTAATAAGATAGATGAGAAGGAATCTACCGCTTCCTGGGTGCTGGAAAGGGACTGAGCATTTTTAAACTATGTTTTAAAGTTATATATTAGTGTTAATAGTACATATATAATTATATATATAATATGTATTATTATGTATATATAATATATATTATAAGCACACATACACACACACACACACACACACATATATATATATATATATATATATATATATATATATATATATACTTTTTTCTACTCATTTCCCTGTAAAGAGGTAAAAATGTTGGAGGATAGAAAAATTTGAATTCATAAGCAGCAGCTGCTGTTCTATCAGTTCTTGCCTTGGATAACTTGAGTGTAAGGTAAGTCCACCTAGGTGATTTACCACCGGACAGCTAGAACATTGCACACGTATGCTGAGAAAACTGCAATTATAGAAACTGATAAACCTGACTCCTGAAGGTGGATCTTCAGCCAGGGTATTTGGAACAGTCTCTACAAGATCTTTTAGGGAAATAGGTGACCTGTGTCCATTTCTTCCTAACATCCAGAAGTCTCTTGAGATTTAAATCACACTCTTCGCTGAGATTCTTCCTTAAAACCTACCATGACACACAGCAAGATTTCCCATTCCAAACAAGAGAATGAAAACATAGCAGGGAGGGGTCATCTGAGAGCATTGTCAAAAAACAGACGATGAAACAAAATTCTGTACCCCTGAATCAGTCATATTAGTCTGTTTGTCATGCAATGTGAACTCCAAAAGGCCTGGATATGCTAGCTTCCACATTCTTTTTAGTTGTAGCCCAGCTGGCCACATTCTTGTGTTGAGTCTGCTCACTGACTGTGGCCTTTCTGGAAAGATGCTCTGTGTTCTGAACCTTTCTAGGGTCTTGAGACCTCTTCTGTGATGGCTTTATCATCACAGCTTCAGAAACCATCTTTTCTTTTCAGACTCTAACTGCAGACATAATAATAATCCTGTCACACACTTCATGCTCACAGCAGCTTTCGTTTGTAATCTGGGTGGAGGCCTCGATGACCCTGTAACTTTTGTGTCTATATGCTTAGAGAAAACATGGAAATTGCCAATGCTTGCTGCCAGGTCAAGACATAGCTACCGACGCCACTCCCCTTTTAGCACAACTGCAGCTTCTGACACCCGAGCTGTAGAAAATAGAAACAAGGAGCAGCAAATACCACAGCACTCTTCTCATCGTGATCTTTCAAATGACCTCAAAATCTTTGAGCTGTAGTGGATGAAGCCTCTCTATTCCTGGGATACCTTCAAGGCTGTTTCTTGCTGTTACTTCAGTGAAAAGAAGTAGAGTTCTTTTTAATGGCTCTAATTACTTTAATAACCATGCCCCCTCTGTCTGAAACTTTAAACTTGTTTCTCTCTTTCTATAGAAATCCTCATTTTTACATATTTCTTTCCTCCATAACATTGGCTCCTAGTTCTTTGTATAAAATGTGGGAAGCTCTTAATAGCTGAGTTGTATTCCATTGTATAAATGAATCACATTTTCTGTATCCATTCTTCTGTCCTGGGACAAGTAGGTTGTTTCTAGATTCTAACCATCACAAATAAGACTTCTACGAACATAATGAAACACATGCCCTGTGGCATGGTGGGCCTTCTTTTTGGTATATTCCCAAGAGTGGTATAGCTGAGTCTTCAGGTAGATCTATTTCCAATTATCTGAGGAACTTCCAGATTGATTTCCAGAGTGGTTGTACAAGTTTCCAGTCCCACCAGCAATGGAGGAGTGTTCTTCTTTCTTCACTTCCTCTCCAACATGTGTTGTCACCTGAGGTTTTGATCTTAGTCATTCTGACTGGTGTAAACTGGAATCTCAGGGATGTTTCGATTTGCATTGCTCTGATCACTAGGGACTTCCAACATTTCTTTAGGTGCTTCTTAGCCATTTGAGATTCCTCAGTTGTGAATTATCGGTTTAATTCTATACCCTATTTTTTGAATTAGTTGTTTGGATTTTTTTGGTAATTAACTACTTGAGTTCTTTATATATTTTGGATATTAGCCCTCTATCAGATTTGGGATTAGTGAAAATTTTTTCCCAATCTGTAGGATGCCAATTTGTGTAATTGAATATGTCCTTTGCCTTACAGAAGCTTATCAGTTTTATGAGGTCCCATTTATCAATTCTTGATCTTAGAGCATGATTCAATGGAGTTTGGTTTAGGAAATTTCCACCTGTGCCAATCAGTTCAAGATTCTTTCCCAATTTCTCTTCTGTTATATTCAGTGTATCTGGTTTTATGTTGAGGTCCTTGATCCACTTGGATTTGAACTTTGTACAAGGTGACAAATATGGGTCTATTTCATTCTTCTACATAGAGACTGCCAGTTAGTCCAGCATCATTTATTGAAGCTGCTTTCTTTTTTTTTTTTTTCATTTTAGTTTTTGGCACCTTTGTCAAAAATCAAGTGACAGTAAGTGTGTGGTTTTACTTCTGGGTCTTCTACCAATACCATGCAGTTTTTAACACTATTGCTCTTTACTAAAGCTTGAGGTCAGAGGTAGTGGTTATCCCAGCCATTCTCTTATTGTTAAAAATTGTTTTCCCTATTCTCTTTTTTTGTTTTATTTTGTTTGTTTTGTTTTGTTTTTTGTTTGTTTGGTTGGTTGGTTTTGCCTTTCCAGATGAATTTGAGAATTGCTCTTTCCATGTTTTTGAAGAATTCTGTTGGGATTTTGATGGGGACTGCATTGAATCTAAAGATTGCCTTTGGTAGGATGGCCATTTTTCTATGTTAATTCTTCCAATCCATGAGCATGGGAGATTTCTCCATTTTCTGAGATCTTCAATTTCTTCCTTGAAGTTATTGTCATTCAGGCCTTTCACTTGTTTGGTTAGAGTTACTCCAAGATATTTTATGCTATTTGTGGCTATTATGAAGTGAATTATTTCTCTAATTTCTTTCTCAACCTGTTTATCCTTTATATAAAGGAAGGCTACTGATTTGAGTTCATTTTATATCTGGCCACTTTGCTGAATTCATCAGCTAGAGAAGTTCTCATGTAGAATTTTTGGGGCGGCTTATGTATACTATCATATCATCTGCAAATAGTGATACCTTTATTTCTTCTTTAGTAATTTGTATCCCCTTGATCTCTTTTTGTTGTCTTATTGTTCTAGCTAACATTTCAAGTACTATATTGAATAGATATGGGGAGAGTGGGCATCCTTGTCTTGTCTCCAATTTCAGTGGGATTGTTTCAAGTATGTCTCCATTTAATTTGATATTGGCTATTGGTTTGCAGTAAGTTGCTTTTATTATGTTTAGGTAAGGGCCTTGAATTCCTGATCTTTCCAAGACTTTTATAATGAAGGTGTGTTGGATTTTGTCAAATGCTTTCTCAGCATCTAATAAANTGATCATGTGGTTTTTTTCTTTGAGTTTGTTTATATAGTGGATTACACTAATGGATTTTCATATACTAAACCAAACTTGCATCCCTGGAATGAATCCTACTTGATCATGGTGAATGATGGTTTTGATGTGTTCTTGAATTTGGTTTGCCAGAATTTTACTGAGTATTTTTGGATCAATATTCATAAGCAAGATTGGTCTGAAGTTCCCTTTTTTGGTAGGGTCTTTGTGTGGTTTAGGTATCAGAGTAATTGTGGCTTCATAGAATGAGTTAGGTAGTATTCCTTCGGTTTCCATTTCATGGAATAGTTTGAGGAAAATAGGTATCAGGTCTTATTTGAATTCTGCACTAAATTCATCTGACCTTGGGCTTTTTGTTGTTGGGAGATGTTTTTAATGACTTCTATTTCCTTGTGTGATATGGGCTTGTTTAGATAGTTTACCTGCTCTTGATCTAACTCTGGTATGTGGCATCTGTTTAGAAAACCATCCATTTCATCCAGATTTTCCAGTTTTGTTGAGGACAGCCTTACTTTTGCAGGCAAATGGATGGAACTAGAAAATATCATCCTGAGTGTGGTAATTCAAACACAAAAAGATATACATGGTATATACTCACTAATAAGTGGATATTAGCCAAAAATAAAAGGAAAAAACATAAACAAAAACATACAGAATACACAAGATACAGTACACAGAATTCAAAAGGCTCAACAAGCTGAAGTGCCCAAGTGAGGAAGCCTCAGCCCCACTTGGGAGAGAGAAGAAAGAAATCATAAGTGGGGAGGTAGGGAGGGACTTGGATGGGAAAGTGGATGAGGTGGGGAGACATTGGGAGTGTGGAGAGGGGAACCTGATCTGGTATTAGGTGAGGGAAAGGACTGAAGCCCTGAGGGCCTGCAGAAAGATTGTAAACAGGCAACTTCAGGAAATGGGAGGCTAGGGAAACCCCCCCCCCAGAATGCATCAGAGACCTGAGAAGTGGGAGACTCCCAGGACTCACAGAGAGGGACCTTTGATGAAATGTTCAACAGTAGGGAGAGGGGACTTATAGAGCCCACCTCCAGCAGGAAGACAGGTCATCAAGTGAGGGGTGGGGTTGCCACCCCATAGTCACACCTCTGGCCCATAATTGTTCCTGTCTGAAAGAATTACAGGGATGTAAATGGAGAGAAGCCTGAGGAAAAGAAGGCTCAGTGACAGGCCCATAGTGGGATCCAGCTCAAGGGGAGGTCCCAAGGCCTGACACTATTACTGAGGCTATGGAGCACTCACAAAAAGGAATCTGTCATGACTGCCCTCCAAAAGACCCAACAAGCAGCTGAGTCAGATACAGATATTTACACCCAACCAATTGACAGAAGCAGCTGTCCCCTGTTGTTGAATTAGGGAAGGCTGAAAGAAGCTGAGGAGAAGAGTGATCCTGTAGGAGGACCAGCAGTCTTAGTTAATCTGGACCCCCGAGATCTTTCAAACCCTGGACAACCAAACAGACAGCATATACCAGCTGATATGAGAGCCCCTAACACACATACAGTAGAAGACTTCTTGGTCTATGTTCATTCAGAGATGATGCACCTAACCCTCAAGAGATTGGAGGTCACAGGAATTTAAGATGGGGTGGAGGGTGGAGGCATCCATGTGGAGATGGATTGTGGAATGGGGGAGGTATGGGATGTGGCAGTTGGAGAGTGGGAGAAGAGGGGCAGGGAATGAAATATGGAGTATAAAAAATGAATTACAAATAAAATTAAATTTTAAAAAATGTGGGAAGCTGAAGTTGATAACTATAACACTCTTTCATATTAAATCCTCTTAGATTCTTCTGTTCCAGATTCATTAGTTCATCACATTTAAGTTTCACCTTTGCAAAAATCTTAGGGAGAATTCAAAACAAAAGTTACTTATTAAAATGTATTTCTCACGTCTTCTAGTGTAAATCCCAGTAGATTTCTCATTTGCACCTGAAAATTCACAAGCCCCAGTCATTACAGTTCATTTTTCCAGATAACCCTAGTCTTCCACAGTTCCATGAGAACTGCAAAGTAAACACTCCTTGACAGCCTCATTGGATTCTCTGGCTTAAGTCTGCATCAGTTCCTTCTGTAAGTCAAGTTCAAAGCTTAGAACAACATGGTGAAATTTTGTCGCAGCAGTGACTAGAGATGCCTAGCAAAATTTCTTACGGTGGTAAGACTTTTCATGAAGCAAAAAAAAAAATAAAAAAATAAAAAAATAAAAAAATAAAAACGAAAACTTTCATTTGAGTCAGGTAAGGCAGCTGATGGCAAGGTTTGCTAGCTCTGATGTTTGGGGTCATCAGCATTAAAGAAGTCAGAATGTTGTGGTGATTCAGACACCATGGAAAGAGAAAGGACTATGATGAAGGAGGTGTGAGACAGAAAAATGAGTTACTTCATGGACGCTGGAAGGAGAGAGCAAGACAAAGACCAGGAAAAGATAAAAGTAGTTTCAAGAACTACAACCTATAGTCCTCTACTTCCTTCAACCATGGTCTAGTGTTGAAAGATACCAGAAGCTCCCAAAAAAGCATCTCAGACTAGGGCTTTAAATATTATTTTATTTTATTTCTATTCTTTTATTTATTATTGTAATTATAATATAATTACAATAGTTACCATTCTCCTTTTCTTTCTCAAAACTCTTCCATCCCATATAACTCTCCTGGTTCTCTTTCAAATTCATGATCTCTTTTACCATTAATGGTTATTAAATACATATGCATATATGTATATGAAAGTGATAAATATAAATAGATGATTGGTAGATAGAGGGATAGACGGAGGGAAACATAAATAGGTAGATAGATAGTTTGATTGGTAGGTAGGTGGAAAGAAAGAAAGAAAGAAAGAAAGAAAGAAAGAAAGAAAGAAA
>NC_034608.1:68996502-69014483 GCF_900095145.1 Mus pahari
AAAGAAAAGAAAAGAAAAGAAAAGAAAAGAAAAGAAAAGAAAAGAAAAGAAAAGAAAAGAAAAGAAAAGAAAAGAAAAGAAAAGAAAAGAAAAGAAAATTTATGTTAGACAGTCTTTATCTCTTGGAAGCAAGATTGCCAACCCAGATAAGAAAATGTCATTTAAACTCCATATACATGTAGAGTAAAGGTAATTTTAGAAAAAGTTATTAGTATGATTCCTTCTGACATTTTCAGACACCAAGGTGTTTATTTCACCTCTTCTCCCTAATTAGAAGCCCCCTTGTCTTCCGAGCTCCTTCTCCAGGTCACTTGTACCTGCCATTTGCCCTCTTTTGCTCCCCCTGCTATTTTCCTCTCTACTGTTCCCCCAGCTTCAGCAATAATCTGATTTTACTTTCCTGGTCACTGCAGTTACTCAGGTTATTTACTCACATATAAACATTTGGACTTAGGAGTCTCAGATGACAAAGAACATGTAACCTTTATCTGCCTGGGTCTATCTTCCCTCATTCAAAGTAATCAGTTCTATTTTCTGCCATTTACTTACAAATGTCATGATTTCATTTTTGTTTACACCTGGATAGTGTTCTTTAATGTGTGTGTGCCACATTTTTAATATCCATTCATCAGCTGAAATCTATTGGGTGATATTTCCCTTTCCTAGCTATTGTGAATACAGCAGTAATGGACATCCATAAAGTAGGATGTTGAGTTCTTCGGGTGTTTTCTCAGGAATGGTTCATATGATAGATTCACTTTAAGTTTATGGAGATTTCTCCACACAAATTTCCAGAGCAACTAGATGTTTTTCCATTCCCACCAAGAGTGACTGAGGGTTTCTTTTCCACACATCGCCTCTAGCATTTGGTGCTGGTTGTTTTGTTGATCATTCCAATTCTTGTTGTGGTAAAAAAATTCTCAAAGTTGTTTTGGTTTGGCTTTTCCTAATTGTTAGATACAAAAAGAAATGAGGTATCTGTCTCGTGAAAGGATATGCCAGTGCCTGGCAAACACAGAAGTGTATGCTCATAGTCATCTATTAGATGGAACACAGGGTCCCCAATGGAGGAGCTAGAGAAAGTACCCAAGGAACTGAAGGGGTCTGCAACCCTGTAGGTGGAACAACAATATGAACTAACCAGCACCCCCAGAGCTCGTGTCTCTAGCTCCATATGTAGCCGAAGATGGCCTAGTCGGCCATCATTGGGAAGAGAGGCCCCTTAGTCTTGCAAACTTTATATGCCCCATAGAAGGGAACACCAGGGCCAAGAAGTGGGAGTGGGTGGGTAGGGGAGCAGGGCATTGGGAGGGTACATGGAACTTTCAGGATAGCATTTGAACAGTAAATAAAGAAAATATCTAATAAAAAAAAAGAAATGAGATATCCTTTAAGCAATCTTTACTTCTTTTGAAGGCTAATTCTCTGTTCAAATCTGAGGCGTTTTTTTTTCAACGGGACATTTGGTTTTATTTTTGTTTTTGTTTTTGTTGTTATGACATTTTGTGTTTTGGATTCTATAAATAGTCTAGGTTTAATCCTTTATGAGGTGCATAGATAACAATGATTCTCTCTCATTCTGCGGGATTCATTTCCACATGAACTTTCTATAAAACATACTGTCCCATGGTAAAACAGCAGTGGTACACAGCCCCTCCAAATATGCCCTTCGATTATGATTTAAAAATATGTCATATCCCCCATGGAGATGAGTAGTAGATGTTAAGTGATAAATCTCTATGTCTGCATTGCAGGTCAGGATGTGTGACTGACATTTTGATGTTGAATTGGTACATAGATGGTAGCTGATCTCTACACAAATTGTCACCTACTTTAAAAAATTATCAATTCAAGAATGAACAGAAGATGGAGCTCAGTATAAGAACTAATGCAGCAATCTTTAATGGCCTTTAGATTGATAATTGAAGTGTATCTTCTACATTTCAAGCTTTCTTTGGCCAGATACACAAAATTGATCTTTTTCCATGCTAGTTAATCTTCCTCCCTTCCCAATTGATCTAGTTCTCACTAAATTAGCACAAGAAAAATGTACCAAGTGCTGTTGGGATAAAATGATTATGCGATCTTGTCTTGTGAAGACTTACTTGGCCATTATTACTACTGCACACCCACTAAGTCAACAACAGAAATAACTGTTGCTTTTTTTGATATGGCACCATTCCCTGGAGGGAAAGACAGCCACCTGGTGGCAAATTAAGATTGATCACATTGGAATTCATCCAACATTGCAGGCATGGCAATTTTTCTTCAGAAAATTAGACACTTATACCTAATATGTAACTGTATTGCCAGAACATCCATCAATAGAGTCACTAAATACCTTATTCATCATTGTGATGCCTTATTCAACATTTATTTTGATCAGAGACTTTATTTTAAAATAAAATAATTGGGCAATTGGCTGCAGGTCCATCTCTAATTTTTCTTTATTCATAATAAAGTTTAATTTCTAAAGCAATAGCATGGATAGATTGGGCCTTTGGGAGGATATTAGACTTCTAGGGCTATACACAAAATCTAAAAAGAACATGAGTTGGGTGTTTCCTCTCTCTTTTGAATAATCAATTCTAAAGAACTACAAATATGAATATTAAGAAGGCAAGCAGTAGTTTCAAGAGAGGCTTCCTATAAAAGAATTGCAGAAGAGGCATTTAAACCAGAGGTGAATGAAGCTTCTAAATTTTAATGCGAGCCTGCATCGTCAGTGAACACAAACTGTCCAGAGAAGAGGAAGGAGGCCTGACTTGATTAGTTGAGCTTCCAATGTGTTCTCAGGCAACTCTTCTTAACAATGAGTCAATTACATTATGAATTTCACATGTATGCGTTCAGATCACTATGGATTAAACTGGCAGTATTAGTTATTTGTTCCATTCCTGCAAGCAGATGGCATCTAAGAAGCAATTAAGGGAAAAACACTTTCTTTTAATTAGTAGCTTGAAAGTATAGTTCACCATGGTGGAGCAGGAATGGCACCAGGAGCATTGCTCTTCGCTGCCGCTGTAGGATGAGTCCCTTCATTCACAACTTAGACCCCTAACTTCATCAGATTTTCGTAGAAAATAAAGCAGACCACAGACTAGAAGCCTAGTTACAAAACTTCAAGGCTGGCCCCCAATGAACCACTTCTTCCAGCTGCCCTTTGTTTCTTAAAGGTTCTACAAATCTGGAAACTAGGTGTGTGTATGTGTGTATTTGTGTGTTTGTATATTCAAATCACAATAGCAATGCAATACAGCCTTTAAAATATAGGAAAAAAAAACTATGTATGCAAAAGTAATCTCATTACAATAGGCAGGATTATAAAATGTATCATCATATCACGACAATCGAAAATTTTCTCAAACAAATTTGGGTTTTTAATAAATTCTATTTAACAAATACTAATAATGTACTTTTTCTGGCAGGTGGAGTTAGGATCAAGTTTGAGTTGTTTTGTTTTGTTTTTTTTTCCATCCAATAACTTCTGAAAGTTTAAAATACTATCTTGATTAACTCTGAGAATTCCATATATTTTGATCATTTTGACACCCCATCTATTTTCCTAAGATTTTCATGAAGTCATTGTTTTTAAAAGGTGAGTAGTACTCTATTGTGTAAATGTGCCACATTTTCTGTATCCATTCATTTGTTGAAGGACATCTGTGTTCTTTTCCAATTCTGGCTACTTTAAATAAGGCTGCTATGAACATAGTGGAGCATGTGTTGTTACATGTTTGATCATCTTTTGGATATATGTTCAGGGGTGATATAGCTGGGTCCTGAGGTAGTACTATGTCCCATTTTCTGAGGAACTTCCAAACTGATTTCCAAAGTGGTTGTACCAGCTTGCAATCTCACCAAAAATGCATGAGTGTTCCTTTCTCCACATCCTCTACAGCATCTGCTGACACCTGAGTTTTGTTTGGATCTTAGCCATTCTGGCTGCTGTGAGGTGAAATCTCAGGGTTGTTTTGATTTGCATTTCCCTGATGATTAAGGATGTTGAACATTTCCTTAGGTACTTCTCAGACTTTCAATAGTCCTCAGCTGAGAATTCTTTGTTTAGCTCTGTACTCTATTTTTAATAGGGTTATTTGATTCTCTGGAATCTAACTTCTTCAGTTCTTTGAGTATGTTGGATATTAGCTCTCTATCAGATGTAGGGTTGGTAAAGATCTTTTCCAAATCTGTTGGTTGCCATTTTTCCTGTTGACAGTGTCTTTTGCCTTATAGACAAACTAGCTTTGCATTTTTATGGGGTCCCATTTGTCAATTCCTGCTCTTAGAGCATAAGCCATTGGTGTTCTGTTAAAGAAAATTTCCCCTGAGCCCATGGGTTCAAGACTTTCCCCCATTTTCTCTTCTATTAGTTTCATTGTATCTGATTTTATGTGTAGTTACTTGATCCACTTGGACTTGAGCTTTGNACANGGAGATAAGAATGGATCAATGTGCATTCTTCTACATGCTAACTGCCAGTTGAACACGCACCATTTGTTGAAAATGCTCTCTCTTTTCAACTAGATAGTTTTAGCTCCTTTGTCAAAGATTGAGTGACAGTAGGTGTGTGGGTACATTTCTGGGTCTTCAATTCTATTCCATTGATCTAACTGTCTGTCACTGTACCAATACCATGAAGTTTTTATCACAATTGATCTGTAATATAGCTTGAGGTCAGGGATTGTGATTTCCCTAGAAGTTCTTTTATTGTTGAGAATAGTGTTTGCTATCCTGGGTTTTGACACCCATCATTCTATCTACCCAATTTTACATTTCTTCTAAACAAAACAAAACAACAACCCTTGGAGATATTTTCCCCTCCAATTTGACATGTAACACCACACAAGCAACAACATAAGTAAAGGAGTGTTGAAAGCAGAGCAGATAGTCTTCCTCAGAGAAGAGTGGAACAATAGGTTATTCAATGCCAAATGCTCATCTCAATAAGCAGACTTATAAACTACATTATGTAGACCCAAGAAGTGCATATTGTGTGTAGGAATATATATATATATTTATGAAACAACTTGTGAAAAGTAAAGCCATGAATTTGAAAGAGATGAGAGATAGTTGCATAGGAAAGTTTAGGGGAGGAGATGGACGTGAGGTGGAAATGATATAATTATATTATAATCTCAAATAATTAAAACAATCATTTAAAAAGCTTTGAGTCCAACTCACTCTGTATAAATATTCCTTGGTCTAGGCTTGCCATTCAGAATAATCCACCCCAAGGATTGTATTCTGGAGGAATTCTGAATGTCTCCTAACAGCTATCAATTTCCAAGGGCTTCTCAGCATGGCTATGGTTTCATGCCCACACCCTGTCTCAACATAAGAGTTTTCAAAAAACTTTCTACAGTTAATATTTATCTACATTAAGAAAATTCTGCATTTCAAAGCTACTGTGTATTTCAACATGGACAAAACTGGGTTGTAGTCCTAATTTGTGAATTCTGACTCCATGAGACTCACAAAATGCTAAAAATAGTAATTTTAACTGATCGTATTACTCAGCCATACATTAACTATTTCACTAACAGCACAACACAAAAGGAAATTTTGAACCACAGTAAATATTGTAAATAAATAATGATAAACACTAAGTAGGTTTGTATCAAAGCATATAAATATTACCAAGATGCCATATTGGAATCCTGAGATAATATGATCGTCAATCAATAAGGGCTGGGATGATGGGCATACAGCCCCATCCAGTATTAATATTGACCATCCTTAGTCATCCATAGAAAGTTAAAATCTCAAGCTCATATGATCTTGTCTCAAAACAGTAAGGGCAACAGTAAGGTACTTTGAAATAAAATAATAACCATTTTCACTTTCTCCTCAGGAAAAAAAGTTTAGCAGACTAAGTGTGACATGCTGAACTCTTACATGTTATTTTCCCTTTCCTTCATCTAGTAGACACAAATATTCAACAAAAGTTAGTAAAACAGGATTAAAATAAGGGAAAAAACCTGCAGGGTTTAATTATGGTAAAATCATAAACATCTGTGCTTTATTTCAATGTAATGCCTTTATGTGATATAATTGTCTTAAGTTAAATAGACTAGTGGGTTCAAAATGGAAATGTTTATATCACAAATGAAACATTTCATACTTTTCTACTAAATATTTATTTACAAAAATAAGGTGGGTAGCATGAATAAATTAATAAGTTAATTAAATAAATAAACCTTTATAGAAACAGCGTAAGATTTGTGAGATAAAAATTTTAAGGTATTCCTTTTATTGAACATGTTAATTCATATAATTTTATATAAGACATTTCAAATTCCATACAAATGTATATTTTTTATTGATCAGGTTTCACAATGTATATTTTGAAAAAGACTTTGGCTCTTAATCTCTCTGGTATTTTTTGGCTTTACAAGGTGAGATTTAGTTAGAATTTTTAATGATAAGGCTTAATGAAATAAATGAATCATAATAATAATGTAAAATAACAGTGCTAAAATTATTCATTTTGACATTGAGTTCATAATTACTATTTTAGCGTTATTTTGTGCATCCATACTTCCTTAGGAAGAGGAAGGTAAATACGATATTTTGAAACATAAAATAACTTTGAGTATCTTATGTTTACTCATGACTTAACTTATAAACATATAGTTATTCTAATTCATATAATTACCCTAATTTTGGTTAGCATAAATGTCATAATTTCTCTGACTTTTTTCCCCCTCAGGACAATTATAAAACAATAAAAGATACAAAATATCTGGGGTGCTGGGTATCATGGTCAGTGCCAGCATGAAGAATGTTTCATTTGAATTTAAAGTTCTTTGGAATTAAAAATGTAGTAGGAAATAAGGTACCCTTGATCACCCTCTACATTTGTACCTGCCTTTTTAATTGTAGAAACTAGGATCCACGGAACATTTAGGCACGGGATATTCCTGTTTTAGATTACTTGTCATAAAACCAATCTTACTACTGAAAGAAAATGAGTTCACATGAGTTAGTTTGGGTGGCTTTTCATTAATGCACATGGTTGCTGAAACTTTTAAAACTCAGTGGGAATGAAGATTTTCATCGTGTTTCACTCTCCATTTAATCATTCTTTAGAGTTATCTAATTTTGCCTGTCACCAGACTCGAGGTTTAATTAAAAACAACAATGAGGAAAACACTTTGAATGTTTGTATGTGCTCCTCTAGCCTTTTAGATAAAACTTTGAAATAGCAATGCTGAAATTCATCTATGAACATTGAAAAGCAAGTCTAAAATTGCACTAAACTTTATTTTTTTTTGTTGCTAATGATAAACTCTATCGACTAAAGACTAACAAGAATATGCTTGTGACTGAAATAATCTTGGTCATTTAGTTTGCTTCTGTAAAACTGATACAAGAACATAATCATGAGAAAATAATAGGAGATATGAGCAAAGGATAATTTTAGAAATTGCTAGGCTGAGGTTAATTATAAGTTTGTCTTAGCAAAGATTAATAGGCACATATAAAATATTTAGTAAAACACTATACTGGCCAATGGCTCACTAATAAAATATATGAGTCCTTGTAGAACTTTAGAAATGTTCTGTGTACTCTTCTATTCCTGAAATACATAGACCTGATCATTCTAGTAATTTGACATAAGGGTGTATATTGTGGCTTTACAGATTTACCTGCTTTAGAGTATCATTTCAAATGATTTTCATGGCTTTGCTTCTAAGCTATCATTAACCCCCCTCCCAGCAGTAGCAGAGATGCATTTAAAATTTTAAGTAATCTTATCCCCAGGCAGCTCATCAGTCAGCTAAGGGATGTATCATCATCCCCTAGGACTTGACAAGATCAGTAGCCACACACCACATTTCTGATCATGGTATTGGGGCCTCTTCCAACAAACTTCCTTCTTGTTTCTTCCATAATCTTTGGATATCTTCTGGTCTGATGGTACATTTTTATGTCCTGGTGATTATCAATGGTTTGGAGTACTATGATTTTAGAAGTAGAATATTTACTATTAATATATTACTTTTACCAGGAAAGTGTGTAAAAGAGTAAAGCTACTCCTTGTAATTTATTAGATTCTATTTATGATTTCCAGAAACTGGCTGTTTGTTCTACCACATAGTATCATTCCAAGGATTTTAAATAACTTTACTATTTTGGGGGGATGTGGATATCTAAAGGTTCATTAATGATGTTCAATCTGAGTAGACTTTTGTTTATTAGCTTGCTTTGTCTTGTTCATTCACATTTTAGTAATCAACAGGACCTTTCATCCATAAAGATATTCCTAGTAAGAGACTTTTTTCAACACTCTCAAATACATAGTTATTTAAGATCATAAAATAGCTAATTAAGAGGTA
This sequence comes from Mus pahari, assembly GCF_900095145.1. Classification (NCBI taxonomy): domain Eukaryota; kingdom Metazoa; phylum Chordata; class Mammalia; order Rodentia; family Muridae; genus Mus; species Mus pahari. The sequence continues at coordinate 69,004,845 of NC_034608.1, forward strand.
ATCAGCAAAGGGAGGCACTCCATGCTTGCTATAGATAAGATACATTCACACATTATAAGTTAGTTATTCCCATGAATTATAACTGACGATAATGGAATTTTCTATCTAGACAAAAATTCCATAGGTTTTTAAACTCACAATTAATGATTTATTAATTTGTAAATATTCAAAGTGCTGGCAAAGTCATTGATTTGGGCTCCTCAGTAGTGTAAAATAGAATTTTCATTAAAAAACTAATTTATAACATATATTTTTTATCTATAAGTAATTTTGGAACTATTTATTATAATGGGAAACACTGAAAATTCAGTATAGCTAAAATAGCAACAAATAAAAGAATTGTATTGTTGCTATAAAACATATGAAATCAACTCTTTGTGGCATTATGACTGTAAGTAATTTAAGAGTCAATTAAAAACTCATTGGCTATGATACTGCTCAACTATGTTCATAGCAGCTTTACTAATAATAGACAAAAACTGGGAAAAACCTAGATGTTCCTCAACTGATGAATGCATAAAGAAAATGTGATATATTTACACAATGGAGTGCTGTTAAAAACAATGACAAAATAAAATTTACAGGTAAATAGATGGAACCAAAAAAAAAAAAAAAATAGTCACCTGAGCAAAGTTACCCAGATCCAGAAAGGCAAACATGGTATGTACTCATTTATTAGTAAATATTAACTGCAAACATTCTATAATCTGCAGACCAAGAGAGGCTAAGCAACAAGGAGAGCTTAAGGGGGGGGGGGAGAACACAGGAATCTACCTGGGAAGGGAAAATAGAACAAGTTTTTAGGGTTAAGTGTGGGCAAGGACAGTTGCGAGGAGACTGGGAGTAACAGTCTCCTGGAATTAGGGTGTTTCGGGGAGAGGTGAAGATCTATTACAACGAAAACTCCATAGAATCTATGAGACTAACATTCGAAAAGACACCTAATGGAGGTCAGGGAGCCTGAAGCAAACATCTTCTGCAACCTCCTCAAGTGGAGACATTATGGCACAAACCCAGTCACAAAGCCTTGGACCTACAGTTTGTCCTGCCCGCCAAATGTGCTGGGACCACAGCCTAACAGAATCATCATTAGGCAGACCAGAGAGACTTCATCCAGGAAGTGATGGGCACAGATGTGGAGTCCTACAGTCAGACAGAGAGCAGAACTCAGATGTCCTGATGGGGAGGATGAGGAAGGATCAGAGGAACCAGAGGAGTCAGAGACACCACGAGAACGGGAGAAGATGGTCCACACAATTGACTGACTACTGGTTGGTGCTCAAGGGGACTCCCAGAGAACACAGAGCCTGTAGGGTGTCTGACCTAAGAACTCAGCATATATGGTATGAGTGAGTAGCTTTGATGATCTTGTGAGAATCCTAAAAATGGGAGAGGAAGTTTTGCCTATTGGTGGGACCTTTTTTCTCCTACCAGGTTGCCTTGACCAGCCTTGATGTGGTAGTTTGTGCCTGGTCTTATTGAAACTTGTTTTACACTCTTTGGTTGATGCTGCTGGAATGCCTGCTTTTTTGTGAAAGAAGACAGCAGATGGGGGGAGCTTGGGGGTTATGGGAGAGAGAAGTCAGGGAAAAAATTTAATCATAAATCTTACAAACTGTGCTTCCACTCTTGGAGGCACAAACATTTGTGAACGATTAGGCACATGGTTATATGAGCCACAATTATCTTTTTTTTTAGATGGTAGTGATCAACCTTAAAGCAAAGCATTTCTTGATATTCACTCATAACCTAATAATGCAGGCTATATATTTTAAAATATTGCTTTATTCCTTATGTTCCCCATAGATGTAACCAGCTGATGTATTTCTGATTCATTTTATTCTTCACTAAATATCATAACAATCCTCCAACAATAAGATCAAAGAGACAACTCAGTTGGATTTTCATAAATCAAAAGGCAGTATAGCAATTCAATAATTGTAATTTAATGCTCCAGAACTTCAGTTTTCCTCTTATCTCTGTGTGCTTGCATAAATGCATAAATTTCAATTTGTGCTTTTGTATAGCTTTCTTAAGTAGATTGGAATTTTTCTAAGTTAGCATGTATGTATTACTTCCTTTTGCTTTACTTTGACCAAATTTTGTTTCATAGGCCATTCAGGAGAGGAAAGTTGACTTAGGCTTTTCTACTGGAGCTTGTGATGAAAGTTGCTTATTTATATCCTGAGGCAACAGGAACCAGACAGTGTCATTCAAATACTGGATACAGTGGCCTAGTTCTGCCAGCCAGATCTCTCCTTCTACAGGTGCAACAACTTTCAAAATAAACCAAGTGTCTGGAGATCCAGTGTTCAAAGCATAAGCCTACGGGACACATTTCAGATTACAATAACTAACTATTAATTAGAAGTATAATTTATATATGGAAATACTTAATTACTAAGACATTATTAATTATTAATAGAATTTATAATTACCTCATATGAAGAATCTCTAATAGATCAATTGTTAATTGATTTAAACTCTATATATGCAGGCTAACTTTATATATGCAGGGAATGACTGTTATAACAGTCATTGCATCTTTAAACTTGATAAAATATTTTCCAATGAAGTTTCTAGCAAAAACAGTATTTATAAAGTTTTCACTGTGTAACCAAGATGCTAGGCATGAATCACTGTGGGGAAGAAAGACTTGATTTATTAGTAGGTCACTTTACAATATTTTTCACAGATTTCCCTGAGGTAATCATTTTCATATAATTTCTAAAATGGCACATTTCCCTTTCTTATATATATTTCTAAAAATATTAAATATAGAGTAAGATACTATATAAAATGAACCACATATAAACACATATGTAATGTAATATATATTAAATATTGTGTTCAATTTATTCCATTTATTTCCAAGTGTTAAATTATTCTCAACATATATATATATATATATATATATATATATATATATACAAACACAAACATACATGTATATGCAAAGAGAGAGAAATATAACCTGCAACCTGCTAAATCATTTTTTTATTCTACCTATATGTGTTTAGGATTAACCACTTGTGATTACATAACCAATCAGCAGCTAGTCCTTGCAGGAGGGTTTTTTCTCTCTCTCAGCCTAAACTTTTCACCTAGGTGAGCCCTGTGAGATTCCCACATCCATATCAGCATGTCCTCTGGTGGCACAGCCATAATTAGTGAATGAAATGAGGAGAGTCTTGAAGCCAGCACAGCTGTTGACAAAGTCTGGCAAAGGTGCTATCTTCACCTTTGTGCTGTGTTTGCCCTTGGGTTCTTTAACTCTATGTGTTGCATCTGTGGGGGACTTTTCACATTATAATCCATTTATGTCTTTTCCTAGAAAATTATTTCAACCCTCAAAGAAGTAACCTTATCTGGCCTTATTCAAGAGACTTCCTTACCATGGAGAATGTGCAAACACAAAAAAGGTTGAATAGCCCCAGAGTTCTCTTGGCATACCTGCCCCTAAGCAAACTCAGAAACAATAGATTTGGCAACAAATCAGATAAAAGGTTTTAGCCTAAAACAACCATTGAACATTATATATATATGTTTTATATATAATTTATTTCATATATATATTTATGAAAAAAAGGACTTACCAGCCATACAGAGACTGGCTCAGTGAGGTCTTTTAACTACAATACAAATAAATACAAACAAGTACAAATGAATAGAACAAGTTAGCCTGTAGTCTGAGAGATCTTTCAAACTTTAAGCCAGGCTAACTCACATGTTGTATTTCAAACACTATGCATTGTTCAAGGCTTGGGAACTTCTCTAGACTGACTCAGATTATTTTCCATCTGTTTAAAGTCTCACTTTCCTGAAAAATAGAATGTCACATGTCATAAATGCTTACATTGTCTAAAATGGTTTGAGATTGATAATACCTAATCTCTTTGTACTTATTACATCTTTCTGGGGACAAAATGATACAACCTGAATTTCTTTTGAAATTATCTGTTTCCCTCCTTTATGGAATCTGTATAAATAAGGAAACATCCTGGTTGCTATTCAGTCAGAAATGCAAGATACTCTCAGCCATGCTGTCTGACCCATTCTTCCATTACACCCCTCTGCCTGTTCCTTATCTCCTCTGCTAGGACCTGTCTGTGGGACTGGCCCCTGTCACACTGGTGTTGCAGTGTGTTGCCATTATACAGGACTTGTTGACGTAGCTATGTTGTTGTGATTTCATGGGTGCAGATTCCTTGTCATATATAAAAGACATTATCTTGCACCTGATATCCTGGTCCTCTGGCCCTTAGCTCTTACATTCTTTCCACTCCATCTTCTTCAGCGTTCTCTGTGCCTGTGGTTCATCATTTGGTCTCTGCATTTTGATCAGTGGTGGATTTCTGCAAGTTTCCATAGAACTGCAGCAAGTTTCTTTGAGTTACTTTTTTCATTGCATGATCAAATACTTGACAAAAGCAGTTGAAAGTTGGAAGGATTTAGTCTGCATCGTGATTTCAGAAGCTATTGAACCATCATGGTAGGAAAGAGATAATAGCAGAAGCTGATAGTAAAACCAGTTCTCTCTCAGCCTTAGACATGAAGCAGAGGCACCCAGCGAGAAACTACAGTAAGTTATAAAACTCCGTGCCTCCCATACTGCCAGCTACTTCCTCCAGCAAAAGCACATATTCTAAAGGTCACATGACTCTCCTAAACACCACCAGCAGCTGGAGACCAAATGATCAAACACGTGCTTGTAGAGATTATTTTACTTCCAAAACACCTCATCTTCCAAAGTGAGCCATAGACTTATAATTAACGAATTTTCATCCAGACAGAATCTACATTCTACACCGATTTAGTCTGACATTTTTGCCTGTCATTGAGTTTGCAATTTTATCTCTGAATGTTTAATATACTAGCGGAGATACATCTTTCATTGGTTTTATTGCTGTATAGCATGTTTCTCAGAATCAGCACTATTCACATTTTAGACTAATTCTGTTACTTGTGGCCATTCTATGCATGATATAAGCATCTCGGGGCTTTTTTTTTTTTTTTTGGTTAGGCTAGCCAGCAACAAATATCTGTGAGGTGACTACCAAGAACACCTCTGGACATTTCCTAGTGTTCAGTGGGGAATAAAATTGCAAAGGCTGTACATTGCAGATACTGTACTTCATAGTAGTGAACTATCTACTCAACTGTAGCTGCAAATTTGGGTTGGTTGGTAATATACTGGATCTTATCAAGAAACATAAGGTTACACAGTTATCCTAAAAAAGAAATGTTTTTGTATATGAGCCAGAATGTATAGGAATTTAGTGAGGACTTTTCAGGTTGAGGGACACCAATGTGAGCATGCTGTCTTTTGACATAAACAGAAACAAAGTTGCAGATGTAGATATCGGGAACCTCTACCTGAATCACCAAAATCAACAGTTCCCAAGGGCTCCTGGGAAAACTCATGGTCATCTGTGAGAAAGAACACAGTCTGTAGGAGCAAATTAGGCTCCCAAGTGTTTGCTGTGAAAGTGTAGTAAATCACACATCAAGCCACCACTTGTCAACCGCTTCCAGCAAAAGTCCTGGGCGAATCATCTCCTCCTCCACTTCCTGATGTGAATTACTCTCGTTGGTGAAATTCAAGTCTGGGAGTTAGAAGGGACTGGAGTCTGGAAAATGCCATTCACAGTTTTGGGGTTTGTTATTGTTAGAATTTATCATTATTATTATTATTATTATTATTATTATTATTATTATTATTATTATTATTATTATTGGTTTTGGTTGGATTTTTTGATTTGGTTTTGGTTTAAGTTATTTGTTTAACTTTTAGTTTGTTTGTTTGTTTTATCTGCATAACAGAAAGATGTTATCCAGTGCAGGAAGCTTAGACATTGCTTTAATGTACCTTTCATGCAAATGTGGCCTCTTTTATGGTAATTTATACTAAACAGAACCTGGTAGGGAGGAGGGTATGTGGTTGATATTTGCAGATGTTGCTAGAGAATTTTCCAGAGAGGTGCATAAGCAATGTGTTAGAGCTCTAATTACCTGGTAACCTGCTTGTCTCTTTGTAAATTATGTTTTGTTTTTGTTTCATTTTTAGCCACTTCCAGTATGTGTATAATTGCTGAGGTATTCGTTTGCATTTTCTTGAAAAATCCAGTTACTTGCCTTGAAAACTAGAGTAGTGTGGCTTCTTACAAATATTAGTTACTAAGATAAACCCTTGTGCATAGTAGTGCCAGTTCACTGTCATTTTATGAGCTGTCTTTCATTTTTAATCTATACACAGAAAGCAGCACACACACACACACAAGAGAGTTGGAGGGGGGGAGAAGAGGGGGGGGAAACAGACAGAGACAGAGACAGAGAAAAAGAACTACATGGACATCTGTATTTATGTTTTTGTGTATATTATGATCCAGGCCTAGACAGAACTTCATGTATGATAGGAACCTAGCCTGGCTGCCCTCCAAGAGACCTAACAAACAACCGAGAGAGTCAGACGCAGATACTAGCACCCAACCAATAGATGGAAGATGGGGATCCCTGAGGTTTAATTTGAGAAAAGCTGGAAGAAGCTATTTAGGAGGAGGAAGGCCCCATGGGAAGGCTAGCAAGTCTCAACAACCTGGACCTCCGAGATCTCACGGACACTGAGCCACCAGCCAGGCAGCATACACCAGCTGATATGAGGCCCCGGCCCATATACAGCAGAGGCCTGCCGGTCTGGCCTCAGTGAGAGAAGATACACCTAAACCCTGAGAGACTTGAGGCCCCAGGAAGTGGGAGATTTGGTAAGGTGAGGAAGGTAGGGACGTCCTCTTGGAGACAGGGTGGGGAGAAAGGAGGTATGGGATGGAGAGCGGTTTGGGGAGTGGGGGACAGACCTGGAAGGGAATGAAGGCTGGACTGTAATAAAGGATTAAAGAATAATAAAAAATAAAAGACTTCTAATTTTCTCAATGACTCCTTTTCTTTTCCACTTCAGTTGAAAGTAACAGCAGGGCCACATGCACTACTAGACAAATAGAGACCTTGTATTATAGCTATAGTCACCTCTATAATACAACACTCCAAGATCTGGTAATAATAACTATTTTTCCCATGTCTATAGATTCATCATTTTGAGAATGTTATTTAAGTGGAATCATACAGAATGTGGGCTTATAAGAAAGAATTCTTTCTAGTTCCTCTGATAAACATCTACATTGTTCATAGTTCTTCTGCTTTGCTTTTCTAATTCTATGGTATGGATATACTTATATAAGGCTTCCAAAAGAAACACCTTATGATGGTTTGTACATGTTTGGCTTAAGAAGTGGTACTATTGGGATGTGTAGCTTTTTTTGGAGTAGTTGTGTCACTGTGGGCATGGACTTAAGACCCTCGTCCTAGCTGCCTGGAAGTCAGTCTTCCACTTAGCAGCCTTCAGATGAAGATGAAGAAGTCTCAGCTCTGCCTGCACCATGTGTGCCTGGATGTCGCCATGCCTCTGCCTTGAAGATAATGGACTGAACCTCTGCACCTGTAAGCCAGCCCCAATTAAATTTTGTCCTTTATTAGACTTGCCTTGGTCCTGTTGTCTGTTCACAGCAATAAAACCCTAAGAGACGCCCATCACTGACACTGTGATTTAGTCCCAGAAATGAAAGAAAATAATTGTATATATATAAGGCCTCAAGTTATAGTATGTGCTAAGGACTCCATCACCTGATAGAGTATGCTTTAAATTAATGAGGTAAAAGGGTTAAAATCTCATATCCTGATTTCATAAATGTCTTCCTCTGGTATTCATGTTTTATTATTGTGATATTATATCTGAGACAGCTACACCACATCAGCTAATATTTGTGTGATGATGAATTCTCAGTTGGCACTTAAGCTTTTAGGAAAGGGTGGCTTCTCCCATCTTTCTCCATAGAGAAGTCAACAGGTACTACTATTTTATTCTGTGTTAAGAAACTTGAGTCTGATTTTTGGCCACCTTGAAGATTTTTCTTTCTATCTCTCAGTTCACCCGCTTTCTAAGATGCATCTCACTGGATTTCTTTCTTTGTATTCTTCCTAATTAGAATTCATCAACGGTCTTACATAATCAGTTTGATGTTTTGGTCTTCATAGGAAGATTATCAGACAATAAGAGTTCAAATATCGTTCTGTCCTGTTCCTAATTTCATTGAATTTCCTCTACTTCATGTAGATTTTCTGAACTTTGTCATTTTATTTTTTTATATGTGTAAGTATATGAAACTTTTTCAAGTTTCTAATTTCATCTTCTGCCTTATTTAAAACATTAACAAGACTAATTTTAATGAATATATTTATTCATTATTTTAGTTTCAAAACTCTGCTCAGTTATATAGTCCAGTTTTCTAGCAAGTTCCCATCTTTCTATTTTTGTTTAATGACCACTATTTTAAGTCAACTATTTGAACATAATTAGAATCTCTGGATAACCTTTATTTCTAGCTTTATTTTTACAATTTATAATATTTGATCTTGATGTTTATCCACTTTTTAGAAAACTCTGCTAAGTTTTTTTATTAAATAACATGTAGTGTGCATATAATTGGTAGTGTACCTAACTAATGACTTTACTTAAAGGTAGGCTAATTTTCATTAACTCTTAAATCAGTGACCCTAATCTAGTCATGGAATGGTCCAACACTTGCTGGAATATGAGTGTCTTTATTCTGTCTTTTCTTCTAAGTCATAGAAGTAATCCTTAGTGGAATTTCGTTCTTATAGTCTTCATGGAATCCTGAGAATTTACAAAATTCCGCACCTTGGTAATCAATAAACGTGGTAATCTATAAACTTGCTTCCATTATCTTTATAATAAGAACACAGGAATTATTTTCCCAAACCTATAGGTACTAAACTATGCCTTGCTCTTTGACTCTTTATGCCTCCTGAAGACTCTGGAAACTGACCAAAAGCAATTACATGGTCATTCAGTCATCTCTGTGTCACATCAACCTACCTCCTTTGGTTTCAGAATTTGGAACTAGAATTTCTAGTTGTCCTCCAATTCCTTCAAGGAACCCTTTATGTGCAAACTAGCTCTTAAACTTATTCAGCAGAGGGTTACTCTGAAACAAAAAGTTTATTATGTCTGTGAATACAAATAAACTGAAACTTTTCCATACCCTCAGTAACTTGGGCATCTTGAATGCAGACAAGGATGTTCTTTCAGTCATCTAGTTCCATCTTCTTCTTGTTCTGTCTTTAACTTTTATTTGCTATAGTGTGACAATAGTCTTCAGTTTGCAACCTTACTATTAAACTACTACAAGTTCACTTCATCAAATCTAACATAAGATTTTCATAATGATTATAATGTTACAGAGATGAATACAAAGAATGTTTCCTCCCAAGCACAGTTCAGAATTTCATATTTGGTATGACAGTCTTCTACCTATATAAAGATTTTTCCATTAAAAATAGTCAACTATATCTAATTAACAAAATCAGAAAAGAAAAAGGAGGCATAACAACAGATCCTGAGGAAATCTAAAACATCATCAGATCCTACTACAAAAGGCTATACTCAAAAAAACTGGAAAACCTGGATGAAATGGACAACTTCCTAGACAGATAACAGGTACCAAAGTTAAATCAGGATCAGATTAAGGATCTAAACAGTCCCATTTCCGCTAAAGAAATAGAAGC
>NC_034608.1:69014605-69015868 GCF_900095145.1 Mus pahari
AATAAAATCCTCACAAACCGAATCCAAGAACACATCAAAACGATCATCCATCATGACCAAGTAGGCTTCATCCCAGTGATGCAGGNATGGTTTAATATATGGAAATCCATCAATGTAATCCACTACATAAACAAACTCAAAGACAAAAACCACATGATCATCTCATTAGATGCTAAGAAAGCATTTGACAAAATCCAACACCCCTTCATGATAAAAGTCTTGGAAAGATCAGGAATTCAAGGCACCTACCTAAAGATAATAAAAGCAATCTACAGAAACCAGTAGCCAACATCACAGTAAATGGAGAGAAACTCGAAGCAATCCCACTAAAATCAGGGACTAGACAAGGCTGCCCACTCTCTCCCTACCTATTCAATATAGTACTTGAAGTCCTAGCCAGGTCAATTCAACTACAAAAGGAGAACAAGGGGATACAAATTGGTAAAGAAGAAGTCAAAATATCATTATTTGCAGATGATATGGTGGTATAAGTAAGTGACCCTAAAAAGTCCACCAGAGAACTCCTAAACCTGATAAACAGCATCAATGGACTAGCTAGATATAAAATTAACTGAAACTAATCAGTAGCCTTCCTCTACATGAAGGATAAATGGGAAAAGAAAGAAATTAGGGAAACAACACCCTTCACAATAGTCACAAATAATATAAAATAACTTGGTGTGACTCTAACTAAGGAAGTGAAAGATATGTATGATAAAAACTTCAAGTCTATGAAGAAAGAAATTGAAGAAAATCTCAGAAGATGGAAAGATCTCCCATGCTCATGGATTGATAGGATTAACATAGTCATAGTGGCCATCCTGCCGAAAGCAATCTATAGATTCAATGCAATCCCCATCAAAGTTCCAACTCAATTATTCACTGAGTTAGAAAGGGCAATTTGCAAATTCATCTGGAATAATAAAAAACCTAGGATAGCAAAACCATTCTCAACAATAAAAGAACCTCTGGTGGAATCCCCATGCCTGACCTTCAACCACACTACAGAGCAATTGTGATAAAAACTGTATGGTACTGGTACAGCGACAGACATGTAAATCAATGGAATAGCATTGAAGATCCAGAAATGAATCCACACACCTATGGTCACTTGATTTTTGACAAGGGAGCTAAAACCATCCAGTGGAAAAATGACAGCATTTTCAACAAATGGTGCTGGCACAACTGGCAGTTATCATGTAGAATGGGAATTGATCCATTATTATCTCCTTGTACTAAAGTCAAGTCTAAGTGGATCAAAGA
>NC_034608.1:69017853-69043738 GCF_900095145.1 Mus pahari
GGAACTTTTGGGATAGCATTTTAAATGTAAATAAAGAAAATATCTAATAAAAAACATATAATATACATGTCAAAAAATCTCTATAAAAGATATATATAAGAGAGTATATATATATATATATATATATATATATATATATATATATCTCACAGGAAAAGAAATTTAATGAATGAATCCATAAAAATTATTACAATTGATTGACTTGCCAACCATAACTTAAGAGCTTGGGTGATGTTAGTCGTTTCTCTTTTTTTTCCAAAATGGATACAGGAATAAAATAAATTAGGAGAGTGCCTGAAATCACGTAAAGAACAGTCTATCAGCATTTGTGTTCAAGAACAGAAGAGATAATACCCACCTGCATTTCAAAGTGAGACAAAACTCATTAGTTTTAATGCCCCACAATCTGAGGCCAACTTTTGGGAGTGTCCAGTATGGGCACCAGTCAGAGAATTGCCACAGTCCGATATTGAGACTAGAGTCCACCAAGGAGGCGGAGACAGACCCTGCTTGCTTCTGCTGCTGCAAAGAATTGTGGGTACCATAGGACCAAAAACCCAGTCAGGGATGAAGTCTCTGTGCTCTTAGAAGGAAGTTTTCTTGCTGAATTATCTCTCATAGAGATCTGAATCTCTCCCAGTAAGACGAAAAAGGGAAAAAAATTACTTTTCACTGTGTGCTTAATAGATTATTTTTTTTTTTTAGCTTTAGGAACAGGAATGGAAGAAGCCACCCAGTCAGAGAGCAGCTGATGTTCTGACGCCTAAGCCCCGCCCAGCCAGGCCATGTGGACCCAGTTTGGAGTCAGGTTGACTTAGGACTTCTCTCCTCTTAGGACCATCATAGGAGAGTCACAAAACTCTCCAGCGATCCCATCTATAAATGCTACCAATAAAACCGAATCCACGGTTTAAAAAAAAAAAAAGTCAACTATGAACGAACTTTACTGATTTCAAACTGCTCTGAACTGGGTTATTTAAAATCTGCTATCTGAAATCTACTTGAAGCATCCATAACTCAGCTAACTCAAGACATATTCACACAGTGGGACTTTATATCCCATATGCTAAAGTAGTTCATTGAAAAAAATGGTGCATTAATGTCTACGATGCAGAGAACTTCAATGTTAATTTTTTGACTTTCAGCCAGTTGGATATGCTACGTCTAATGTGGTTAATGAGAGATGTTGAAACAGCTGCCTAGAGAAATTAGTCCACATGAGATTTTCTCCACTATGAAAATAAAAGCAAACTCTTATAAAAAAACAAATGTTTTTGGTAAAAATGGAGGAAGGTGATAATATTAGGTTATTTAAAACTTAACTTATTATACACATAATTGTACTGGATTTCATTTCCTACTCATTCCTATAAATCCCAATTAGTATAAAATAGGAATAGAAGTTTATGGGAATCAGTAAAATAGATCAGCACTTTAAATTACATCTGTTCTGGTTTTCAGCAAGTTGATGTCATATTTAAACAAAACTACAAAACACTTTAGATCCTAAAATAATTATCAATCCATCACACCAGAAAACATGAAACAAACAAAGGAAGATATAATGAAAGGAGCTACTTATTAAGCATGCAAAAAATATAATACAAGATTATTAGAATACAATGTAAGAAGTATGTCTTTCCTCACTGTCTGCAATAAATAGCAAATCATACTTCTAATTTCCTAGCAACACATAGATTTCCCAACTCAGGCCTACAACTGAGGGACTTATGGACCAGAGTGGTTTTTTTTTTTCCTCAGAAAACTAGGATCTAAGTAGAAGTAAAATTTTTGATTTATGCAGTAGGAAGTAACCCCATGGGCAATGGGCACTAGTTATATGTGTAGTTGGAGAGTAGCTCAGGGTTTTTATTTTGAAGAACATATATATTTTCCAAGCATAACAGCAAGATAATAAATAAACTGCAGCATTAGTTCAAAGGAAATTCGAGTATACTGGAGAATGGGACCTAATGTGCCATTCATCTCATAATGTCCCAAACCTTTAAAAAATATCTATTTATATACTGGTGCAGATATGTTTATGCAACTATATTTATGAAGGAGTAGATTCAACATCTATTACTACCATTCTGATTACATTTCACAAATTAAAACTTACTTTTATGAAACACCCAATTATCAACCATTGAAAGATATTGTGTTATTATAATTAAATGGCCTGAATAGTGTATGAATATATGAATGGTTAATTGCTCAAACTGCAATGATATTATAAAATACACATTCAATCTGTGGTTGAATTCATGGGTATAGATCTAACTGCTTGATGTATTTTTCTACTCTTATCACGGTCATCTAAAAAAAAATTATTTGCTCTCTTTGAAACAGATAGACTATTTTAACTTTTAGGCTTAGTATTCCTGTTGATATCTTTCATGCTATATGTTAATTTAAAATTAATAGGCAATTTACTAGAATACTAAAAGAAGCGTTAGGAGGAAACAGAAATTTGCAAAATTGTGAACTTATATTTGATGAGACCAATTGGATCACAATTTATAAATGTGAGACATTCAATTTTTACAGTGAAGTTCAATGAAGGATAGCTGCAAGTATTTCTTTTGTTTATCAGTACAATACATGCACTCATTGTGGCCTGGTCACTTATATTTATTCTTTATCCACTGCACTACAAACTAAGTTTAAACTAACCTTTTTACTTAATCTATAATCTTTTTAACTTCCCTATATTCAATTAGTTAAAGCAGTCTAACATTAAAAGAGTAAAGGTAATCTAGCCAGTGTCTACTCTCATCATAAATCCACACTCCAGACTAAATAACATTACTCTATACAATGTTACAATACAATATTATATATGTGATAATATAATAGTATATATCCAAGTAATCTGGACATAAAATAAACTGTTTGTCCTAGATGGTTTAGACTTCTACGAGAAAATGATATAAATATTGTAGCTTTAGTGATAATCATTTATTAGTTACAGTTTGGAATTGAGGAAGTCCAGGACTAAGATAGAAATAAAGCAAAGTCAAGGTGAGAATAGATTAAGATGGCTTCTAAAGATTTAGGTCAACTTTATATGTAAACATACATATTGAAATTTTATAAATAAATAAATATATATACATATATACATGGAAAACAGATAATTCTGTATATGAACACAAATATTGCTGTTTTTCATAATTCCAACATTATTAAATGTATGTCATGGGTTATATGATAAATACAAGACATGAAAACATTAATATCTCAAGTTCATGAAGAATTTGTAATTTTTGTCACAAAAAACTACACATTAAGATTTTCTACAATACCAAAACCTGGCAGATGATTTATCAGGTAAAGTACTTCCTAGGAAATCATGAGGCATGGAATTCTGCTCTCAGATCTCATATGAAAGCCAGCTCATCATATCAACCCATCTATAACCCCAAAACATAGGACAAAAAGATGGAGAGTCCCTGAAGAAAGTTGGTTGTCCAGACTAGCTGAAAAGATGTGTTCTGAGATCAGGAAGAGCCTCTGCTCACTACATAAAGTAAGGCATGATACAGTAGCTTATATGACATCTACACCTGGTCCTGGCACACACAAGTACACCTATACATGAACCCACACCTTCATATGTAAAATAACCATAAATTACTATAATTCAGGTTATAACATGAAATAAGTGTATAAAAGTCTGCTGAGAATATAATAGAGAAACCAGTCAATAAAGACTAAAAAGATCAAAGCATGCTTCAAAAAAGACTTAAATTAATGAGCTTTGTTTTAAAACAAGCACCTCGCAAAACACGATTGGAAAATTTTAGAAAACTCTGTTCAAAGAAAACTTGTGCTGAAATGGAATACCACGAGGAGCAAGTCTACTCAGGCATGATCAAAAATGCTGTGAAACTACATTCAAAAGCATGAGATATAGCCGGGCGTGGTGGCGCACGCCTTTAATCCCAGCACTTGGGAGGCAGAGGCAGGTGGATTTCTGAGTTCGAGGCCAGCCTGGTCTACAGAGTGAGTTTCAGGACAGCCAGGACTACCCAGTGAAACCCTGTCTCGAAAAAAAAAAAAAAAAAAAAAAAAAACATGAGATATTTCAATACACACATTTTGGGCACTAAGATTAAAGCAAGGAGCATACAGGATGTTTATAAGATTGCGTTATAAAACTACAAAGTGCCTGTAAAAGAGTTCCATCTTTACCTGTCCACAGTCATAACACAATAAAGCTTTCTGGTGGTGATTGAGTTAGATGAGCCATTTTTAAAAATGGTAGCAAACGTGCTGGCTGTGCTGTTAAGAGAGCTCTTTCATTGGTCTTTGCCTTAGTCTAGATTCATGAACAACCTTTTTCACCTTTGTTAGTATCTTCTTCCATTTATAGGAGAAGGAAATATAGCCTATCACATTTACAAGCTTGTGGACTAGAGAAGAAACAGGGCCCAAGTTTGAAAAATCCAGATTTCCTTACCACAGGCATGATAAGACACATCAAATTATTTTTTAATTGCAACATATAAGTAAGTCATTAAAATCTTTATAAAAAGCCTCCTTGGCTGCTTGGTTACCTCAGCCTTGATTTGGTTACGATTTATTTCAGAAGATGAAGGTGGGGCTGTGGCTGACATTGACATCCACTAAACCCTCCTAAAGGTTTTTCTTGTACTTGAGAATATAACTACAGAGCAATAAGGGGATTCTGAATAATATATCCCATAAAAACTATTACTTCACTCCACTAGATTTTAGTGCTTGCTCTAAAAAATACAGATAAGCCCAGTATCTTACTTTTAATTTCCAAATAGCTTCCAGGGAATTTAGGTATGGTAGTTAATAAAAAAAAAAAAAAAAAAAAAAGTAAGCTACTGTGGGGCTGTGATAGGCAGCCTAGTTTGGTTGAATGGGGCTTGCTCTGGACACCCAGTAGAGAACTGTACAAGGGATGGAAAAGTGAGCCACGTTGCCAGAGCCAGGTGCTTGACACCACAGAGCCCCCAACTCCATAACTCTGTGACTATAAGTCATGTAGACAATGTCCCAAGCATCTGGCATTCTAGCTAGACTCAACCCCCACAGTTACCTGACTATAGCCAGGTATGCCCTTCCCCACAGTTACCTGGAAACAGCAAGGTAGCTCAGCCCACTATAAGAGGGGCTGCTTGGCCCCTCCTCACTCTCTTTAAGCTTTCTCCTTTCTTACTATCTTCTCTAGCCCCCCCCCCTCCTTTCTCCCCCTCTCTCCACGTGGCCATGGCCAGCCCCTCTCTTTCTACCATCTCTCCTTCTCCCTGCCTTTCAACAATAAAGCTCTAAAACCATAGACTGTCTCGGCTCATCAAGGCCCGCTGTGCTTGAAAGATGGGATAGGCCTTCCCCTAATGAATTGTTTTTAACCTCCCACCAGAAGGCCTTCCTGCATTCCAACCATGGACCGGACCGAGGACTCTTGCCTGTGTAGGAACCAACAAGCGCCCTCTCCCCTTGCCCTCTCCTCCCTTGGGCTATGGGGCTCAGTGCTGCCCCAGGGCCCCCATTCTGTTCTCAGCTCCTCTGCCATATCCATTGTGGGATTCTGGAAGCTGGGAACCTGGTGCCTAGGACTGACCCTTGTCCACCATCCACCGACCTGGGGTCAGTGGCTTCACACAGCCAGACACCCATCCTGGGCTGGGTGGAAAGCTTGCAGCCGTCTTCCCATGTCTGCCTGTCCAGCTCATCCATCACTGGATGGATGTGGGTTTTCTCCCACTCCCTCTTTTGTCCACACCCACAGCCCCACAAGATAGCACATGAAAGAGGATGGAGACATGTTAAAGGATGCTTTTTAAATCTTTCTAATGAATATTGCCTGTTTCCAGGTTATTTCATCTAATTTCGGATTCAGGAACAGGATGACAGAGATTCAAACTAAATAAAATATTTCAATGATAGTATTTGGCATGTAGCCATTTAAGAAGAGCTTTTGGTGTATTTTTTTCTTTCAAATGTATTGTGCTTTTCGACTTTAACACATATTTCATGATTCTATCCACATCTGCTCTTGACTAATGATGTCCAAATTAAACCTACCTCTTACTTTTACGTAGCCATTATGATTATTCACACATATTCTTTTGAGGTTTCTTTTCGTTATTGTGATGTTTAGTTTTTTGTTTTGTTCTGTTTTTCAATCTGACTGGATTCAGAAAGACCTAAGAAACACTCTCCTGTGGTGTTTGTGAGGCCATTTCCACAAATGTTTAATTGAGGAGGAAAACTCAACCTGAATCATCAGTAACCATTCCATGGCCAGGAGTTCCAGAACAAGTACAAAGGTGTGGCTCTGAAATGTATCTCACCACCAGGGTGATGGTCTGTCCATAATGCTTATTCACTGTTCATCATGGAAAATGGCTGCATACCCCTTCCTCAAGAAGGACCGGAGATTAAATACAGAAATTAAGTTGCAGGAAGGAATGTACAGGAAGGGAAACTCATTGGCTAAACCCTCAGAGCCCATCTAGATACCTCATTGTCATGAATAACTCTGTTCAGTGCTATGTGACCAGTGGTCATATCATATGTGGGGAGTTATGGTTACATGTTCCAGGCCAGGAATCTGGTTGGGAGTTACCAGCCTTTATAAAAAGTTAAACATCCTGTCCCCACAGTATCTGGTGCTCCCTAAAGAACAGTAAGACATTGTGCATTACCAATGCTACTGAATCACAGGAAAATAAACATTCATGTCAAGGGGCTCAACCATTAATTTATAGAAGACACAGAATAATATGATTATTACATTAGAATAAACTGTTTTGTTATAAATAGCACCCTATTAAAATTTTGTGAAGAATATTTAAAATATTATGTGATTAATTATATGTACTGTTATTGTAATATAAATATGGAATTGGAATATTATTGAAAATTAGAATTATAACTTCGTATTACTCTTTTTTCTCATTTATTTCAGATTTTAGATATGATACAACAGATTTGTAAGTAAGATTTGTCCAGGAATGAACTTTCCTGAAAAGAATAAACAAACAAACAAACAGAAAGTCATGTAGTAAATACATATAGAATGAATTGAAATACTCATGAAAAAATAGTATTGCTATTATACATAAAATCTCTCCAACCAATTCTAGCTTAAACATCTACTTTCTCTTTAGTCTAAGTCAATAACTGTTCAATAAATGCTGCACAGGCAAGTCCCAGGTATTCAATGTTTATAAATATAATCTAAAAGTTGCACAATAGAATATATGGATATTTTCATAATTAGAGGATCTAGCAAAGATAACCTGTCTGGGGCTTGACTTAGCTTCAGCTATTAATGGTTTATGTATGTGGAGCAAATAGTTCAATCACCTAGCAAAAGGCATCATTTTATATTCCATTAACATAAAATCTATATTCTTGGATGTTAATGTTTTATAAATACTCTATATTGTAAATGATATTCCATATTCAACTGAAAAATACAACAAAATAAAAATGTTTTTATTATTGCGTTGATTTGAATATTAATAGTCTAACATTATTTATATGTTCCCAGTAGCTTTTGATAACAAATAAAATACTGTCATATTTTAAGATACCATACATGGATAATTCTTTAATGGGAATGTTATTGGAAGCCATCAGCCTAATTAGTATAACCATTTATAATTTAAAAGGTAGAGTTTAGAGTTTGGTTAATGTGTACTTTATATTACAACAATGTTAATACATAATACAATTTAGAACTTTTATTAGCACTTTGTAGTTAGATGGCACTGCAATACCTCACTTGATCATCTTTAAATATATTCAAAAATATTATAAAAAAGAGAATAAAGTCAAGACTAGTTTAAATCCAAAAACACAATTTTAATTAGAATTATTAAATATTAGTATAACATATGTCTAAAAATGTATGCTTCAATACACATAAATATATTTTTCTGAATCCTAAGAAAATCAGTGGGTTATTCACAATTCTTAACAGTGGTTTCTATAAAAATTATATATATATATATATATATATATATATATATATATATGTGTGTGTGTGTGTGTGTGTGTGTGTGTTTTCTATAAAAAAAATGTGTGTGTGTGTGAGCCCGCATATGTCCATATGTGTTTGAAGTCTTTTACTTATTAACTTAATTTTTATTTTGTTATTAAAATTTTATATATTGGTATATTATTTGTATAATTTCTTTCCTAAATCTTCAAGCCAGTGTCAATATTAGTCGTTTAGTCCCATCTGTCAGATACAAAAAGCCTGTGAAGACCCTGTGTCAAATCTTCTAGAAGTTTTAAGTTCATCAAGGAGAGTGCATTTGCTTTATCCAATTGATTCATTTCTTGATTACAATCACATGTAATAGATTCTTAATGATCTATGGGCCTGTCAAGAGATCCTGACTAAGATTAGGGTGAGTTCTAAACTTTAGCTCCAGCTCTAAGGGTTTTCAGAACAAGGACAGAAATGATGCCCCGTGGAAAGCAAATTAGGAACACAGGCAAAATGTTAAGGAGATAAATAGTATGTCACCGCACTGTAATCTAGGTACCAAAGCTTGTCCATAGACTTTAAAATCGAATTTAATTTTGTACTTTTAAGGTGAGAAAAATAAAGTACACAAGCCCTGGTTTATTGGACGAATTAATGAATCAATAGCTGTGGATATATTTTGACTTGCCAGGAACAGGATAGGAGAACTTACAATGTATAGTAATTTGTGAGCTATAATTTGTATCAATATCCAGTTTGGGCTATCTCTTTTAGGGGTACATAAGTTAACTGAAACACCCATATTTTCAATCAGTTAACAAGTCTTGCTTTGATATGACTTGTCAAGCTGTGGAAAATCCCTGTTACTATCCTAACAAAGTCTTGACTCCTCGTCTGGTCATTTCCATTAGATGTTTGCTGATCATGCCTGTCCTTAGTCATGAATGGAAAAGAACACTAAAGTCTGTGGGGCATTGGGCTATACACAGACAGTCTGGTCTCCAGTCAAGCTGAGGTGTGGAAACCCGGTACCCGGTGATGGTAATTCCCACCTACATGGGATGGTAGGCATTCCCTCATGTCTCCTGGACNCCTGGCTCCTGTTGAAGTTACTGCCCCCACAGCCGCCACAGGAGAAGCTTGTGGGTAGTAGTCACTTGGACAATGTCCCAAGCTTCTGACCTTCAGGCTAGACTCCTCCCAGTTACCTAGTAACAGCAAGATGACACAGCCCACCATAAGAGGGGCTGCTTGCCCCCTCCTCACTCTCTTACTCTCTCTTAGCTTTCTTACTCTCTCCCTCTTACTCTAGCCTTTCTTCTGTCTCCCCTTTTCCCCCTTCTCTCCTCTAGGCCATGGCCAGTCTATCTCTTTTTCTACCTTTTCTCTTTCCCCATGCCTTTCTACAATAAAGCTCTAAACCATAGATTGTCTCTGTTCATCAAGGCCCGCTGTGCTTGGAAGATAGGATAGGCTTTCTCCTAACAAGCCATTTCTAATCTCCCAACAGAAGGCCTTCCTGTGCTCCAGCCATGCACAGACTGTTGCCATGGGAAATAAGGACTAAGGACTCTTGCCTGCATGAGAATCTCTCTCCCTCTGCCCTCTTTCCAGTAACTCAGGGGCCAAGGGATCAGGGGCTGGCCCTTGTCCGTCCCACATCCAGTGGCTTCACACAGCCAGATGCCCAGCCACGGCCAAGTGGAAACTATCTAGCAGTTCTCCTGCATCTGCCTGCCCAGAGCACAGGAGCTCTGGCCTGAGGTGAGCTCTCTCCTCCTCCCTTCCTCCCCTATACCCCTCCATGTCCCACAAAAGTCCAGGCTGATAAACTCTCCATTTTCTCCTTACAGGATTACATCCAAATTATGACTTAGAAACTTACAGCCTTACTATAAAGAGAATGCACATTCAGATTCACATACCCAGTGTACACTAGTAAACAACACCAAAATACAAATGGCTTGTTTTACATGATATCTGAAAATCATAGTCTCCAAGCTTGCTGAACACATGATTTCTGAGCTTATCTTAAATCAGCATCCTTTCAGCAGTTCAGAATAAAAGCCTTGAAACTGTCCTATGTTTCTCATTTCAGAAAAGCAAAATAATCTCTCACTGAAGGAGTATGATTCTTCATCAATCTGCATCCCCAATCCAGCCACTTTATGTCATTTGCAAATCATCAAACCTGGTCTCAATAAGTGAAATGTCTTGCTCACATTATGGATTCTTACATTCTCCCTAAGAAATACTGATTTCTCTCTCTGCTTCTCTATATCCCATCCCCTGTCTGTTATCCAGAGTAGAAATCAAAGCCTTTTCACTGTTCTTCATGAATTACTTATCCTTGTGAGCTGCTCTTGGTTTTCTACTCTTCTGTCAATAAGTACTAACAATCAATAATGATTATACTTCCATATATCTGTAAAACTAATTAATGGATAGTATAAACCGATGTCTAGGATATAGAGTTAGAGAACTGAGTTTTCTCTTTTATACAGGTAAAATTCTGAGGATATTCTTAAATGAACATTTGAGATACATGTAAGAATTTTGTTTAGCTCTCCTTGTGGTATTTCTGTTTCCCAAAAGAGCATGTGTGGAGTGAGGGGGCTGGAGAGATGGCTCTGTGGCTAAGAACACTTTATGTTCTTTTAGAGAATTTGGGTTTATTGTCCAGCATACACATTTGTGGTTCTATAATATCAGTTACTGCAGTTCCAAGGCTTCTGGCTCCCTCCTTTGACCTCCACATGCACTAAGAAGGCATAAAGCACACGTACAAACACACAGACAAACCACACGCATAAAAACAACATAATTTTTGAAAAGACCATAGAGGAGTGAACCATAAAAGTGTTTTTAAGACAGTAATTGGAGATTTTACTATTTTCCCTTCTAATCAAGACAATGCAAAAAAAAAAAATCTTAGTACTTGGAAAAAAGAGAATGGAAGAAAGGCTGGATGAGAAAAGAGGAGGAAGGAAGAAATGACAATTGTCAGAAAGGATTTAAGATGGAAGATGAGAGAAGAGGAGAGAATATGTCTGTTAATAAGATGTAATAATATGCTAATAAATACAAAATTTTTGTGCAGATTTGAATATTTCAAATCTATGAAGGAGCATTGAAGGATGCAGGAGAGTCACATAGGTCTCTTAAGTATGTATAAAACAAAATACTCAACTACATTGCCAACCGTGTTAAATATCATAAAAAATTTCAATGTTAATATCTACTAGAATACTCCAAGTTCCTTTAAAAAAAAATCCTACTTCTTATGATTTCCATAGCAACTAACATATTCTGAAATAGTTTATCTACTAACAGGGAAGTTGAGAATAGTTTGGCAATGTACTTATAAATTATTTTTATTCAGAACTCCTTATGCATGGGTCATTCATATGCAAATTTATAACTATGGATAGAATTGTTTTCTTTGTGTTGGAGAGAGAAAGCAATCATGTCCTGGCATACCTGCAGATTATTAATTAATTTCACATTCACCATTATTAAAATAGTTTATTACTCATGATTGAATGTGGTAATGAAAAATAACTGCTTGTCACAGGCAAATATTATCCAAAGTGCAATAGGGCAATGAGAGTCACACAACCCAAAATGTAATCCATTTGTCATTTCATTGAAGAACCAATAAAGCTGGAGACATAGAGTAGTGTAACAAAATGACTCTGATTCCTTGTAAAAGAGCAGGATAAATAGTGAGAAAAACAATGATCCTATTTGGCATTATTTATTATTAGTTCAAAAACTTTGTAATACCTAACATTTCTAGAAACAGGATATTTCCCATTTGTGGAAATAGAAGAATGTTAGATTTATAAAAATCACATATTCTGATAAAATATACTGTGGGAATTAGTTCAGGCCATAGGATAAATTGATCACATAAATCTCTAGCAAAATATATTAATAGCAACAGTAAAATCCAATAACACAAAATTAGCATCCTTATGCCTGAGGGCACATTCGACCTCTTCTACAGATCTCAGCTTCCAGAACACATTTCAGCTCTAGCCTTTTCTCTCCTAAGAAGCATTTTGCATTTAGGGTACCCACCGTATCTTTGCTTTTCAAATAAAGAATCGTGAACAATGAAACATTTTGAATGAGAAATGTGTAAGAAATGTGTTTGTAACATTTTGAAGTACAAAAAGAGAAAAACCTATTTTGTCTTCCCCTTAATTGTGTGCATTTTCCAAGGAGAAGTAAATAAGCATCTTTCATTCTAGGTAAGACACTGACCAAAGACTAAAGACCAAAGAAATGACTCCACCGAATTCGAGCATGGAAAACTAATGAGACTTGGGACCTTAACTGTAGAAAGGGGTACTTACAGGATTATAGAGAGCTGCATTACCATAGGCGATGACTAAAAATGATGAATCTAGAGAAATTCCCTCCCAGCTTTCAGTGAACCCTACTTAAGAGTCTCCTCTCCTCTAAAAAGTGTACACTTCTAATATGAATTTGAAATAGGAAGCTTTTGAGATTCATGTAACATTATGAATGTCCTGAGTCCTGTAAATTTCATCAATTTGATAAACCTCATATGATTCACTTGTTTTCTCAAGAGTCAAAAGTGTATCTCCTCCTTTAACTTTTCAGAGGCAAGAGTTTTATACATACTTTAGAGGCCTATGCCCATCTCTTTCCTCTGACTCTGACCATTCTTTCTGCCTCTTCTCCCATTAAATTTGGCTGTAAGAATGCACATATATCATTATTTTCCTCTATCAATGACTCAATATCTAGCCACTGTGTCACAGCAATGCTCACATATACTCAGAAGCTTGATTGGCTATCAATTTTTGCAATAACTTTTGCCCACTATTTTAAAAAGTTTTCCTTAAAGATAGAGACAGCCAGTATTGATATTCTATATATGCATAAACATTAATATCTCAAATAAAGTTTAACATGAACATCACATCCACTTACAAAGCAATCACAGTTACTTCTCTCAAATGACCTACAACCTCCACGTCACAGGTCTTTGCTTTAGATTACAGTACCAAGAATAAATTAATGTACAACAGACCTTATATCCAACCACAAAACAACAGATTTTATGCATGACAACTATATCGGTAGTCTAGTATGTGCATGCTCCAAAACTAAGCAATACTGTTGATGACAATTTTCTTCTAGCAGTTCACTTGGTGATGTAAGCAAGGAAAGAGTTTCTGATTCAGTTCTAACTAGTTCTAAAGTCAAAGAGTTTGATGTCTCTAGCAATAAGAACTTACTATCTACTTATAGAATATAACCAACACCAGTAGTGCAGAGAGTCAAAAAAACCTTAAGTGAACTGTATAAGGAGTAGGTGAAGTCTGAATGAATGTGTATTATCTAGAAAGATCAATATTCCAGACTTAGGGGAATTGTCAAAGCCTTCCTCCAGGTAAGGCCCAAAGATACAATGAAACCCTCTTCTGGTATAAGTACAAGTGTTTAGAAATGACTAACCAATCAGTCTAGTAAATGCAAAAACTAGTAACTGTAGCCTCCTTTCCCTGGATCACTGCCACCTGAGATTGCTCCCCAACAGAGACTGTATGGAGACTTGCTAACTCCTCCTCTTGCACATAATGAATGGACTCAAGTTCGTAGCCATTTAATAGCTGGTGCTGCTCTAGCTAAGCAAACATGGCCCACTCCATCCCAGCTTCTCTGAACATGTATCTGTGTGTCTGTCTTTTCTTTAGTTCTACTCCACCCTAGTCCAGGATTCCAGGAGCAAACTACACAGGACATAGCCCCAGTAGAACTAATCTTTTCAGTTTGTGCATTCTGGATCCCTGGCCAGCCAGTAGGAAGAAGGTAAGCAACCCTTAAAATCTGTACAAGCATCTTACAGATTGGGTGAATTCCTTATTCCATCCAGACTCCATGAGTTCACTGAAATTCTAACTTACAGTTTTTACTGTTCTTGCAGAACATTTTCTTAATCTGTAAGTCTCATATTCTCATAGGGATTATCATTAAACAACAACAACAACAACAACTACAACTACAAAAAACAAATACAACTCATTACTTTTTTCAATTGCTTTGTTTAAAGAGGAATCTTGGCTACACTGGCACGATGCTCTACCATCTTTTAGCTTTCTACTATAATCTGCAGTTGTTTTCTAGTAGCCAACCTACTTCTTCATTTTGGAAGACCTACTGTTAATTCTGCTGTTTGTTTTGCCATCCACAATAGGATAATAAAGCTGGTATCTGCTGCTGGCCTAAAGTGAGAGCATTGCTCTCACCTGCTATTATCTAAGACTCTATAAACTTCCTAGGCTGCTAACTTGAAACCACCACATGATGCACTAAAGGGTTCCAGGCTTTGTAACAACATACTGTTTCTTGTAGGAGATAAATGTATCCATCAAGATGCATCTTTTGAGTTTCCTACTCAATAAGCAGGCAGCTTCACTGAAAAGCCTTTACTACCCTAGCAATTATTCACTATTAACTTGAACTTGGAGGAGGGAAATTGGAGATTTGTGAGCCTTGTGACTTTGTGAATCTTGAAAGATTTATAAGCCTCTGAGTGGCTGAAGTTTTTTTTTGGTTTTTTTTTTTTTTTCATTCCAGATAGAAATGTTTGGATTAGAAGAAACGAAACAGTACCAATTTCTCTTCTCTCCCCTGCTCTTCACTAAATCAGCCAGGAAGGAGTGGTGCAGATGGTCTAAGCGAACAACTCTAGCTGAGACTACTAACATGGATGGATGCTGAAGTGGCTACTTCCTGCAGTGAGGCAGAACTCCCAGTGGAAGGATAAGGAGAGAAACCAACCCACAAAACCTTGTATCTAAAATATGTCTGGCCTACAATATTTGCAGGGACAAAGAGACCGAGAGAATGGCCAATCAATGACTTCTCCAAATTAAGACGCATCCCATGGTCAAGAAGCAATCAATCCCTGACAGTGTTAATGGTACTCAGTTATGCTTGCAGACAGGAACCTAGCTTAATTGTCCTGTGAGAGGCTCTACCCTGCAGACAAGAGAGTTGAGACTCATAGTCAAAGATTAGATGGAGCTAAGGGAGTCTTACCAAAGAGTTGCGAGAAAGACTGAGAGACCCGAAAAGGACAGGGACTACACAAGAAGAAAAGATCAACACAGTTCTCTAACCTGGACCCTTGGGGGGCTCCCAGAGACTGAATAACCAACCAAAGATTGAGCTTAGGCTGGACCTGAGCCCTCTGCACATGCTTAGGAGCGGAGCAGCTTGTTCTTCAGGCAGGTCAACCCAATATCTGAAACATATTTAACATCTGTCCCTGAACCTGTTGCTGCCTGCCTGTGGAACCAGTTCCCCTAAGTGGATTACCTTCTCTAACCTCAGGGGGAGAGGATATGACTAGACCCACAGCGACTTGATAGAAGGGTAGTAGGGGTGGCATCCAGAGGGGAGCCTCACTTCTCAAAAGAGAAAGGGAAGGTAGAATGGAAGGAGGGCTTGCATGAGGGGGCACTGGGAGGAGAGGAAGGGCTGATGTAAAGCGAATAAATAAATATTTTTTTTTTAAAAAAGAAAGAAATGAAATAAGAGAATGTTTTTTAATTCATGCAGTAATGGTACTACGTCCATTTCCTTTGCAAAATAATATATTGAATGTGAAGTAATAAAATATAAGTCTATATCATTTATTTATAAGGGAACATTTTAGATGGGGACTTTGTAGTGGGTATTGACCAATCCTACATTATTAACTGGTCTAAACCATAAGTTTGAATAATAGAATTGGATGTTTTTCTATAATACTCTTTTAACTAAATTTTAAAGCACACATTCTGCTTCCAAAGTAAGTAAATTTACTCTGTTAAGCAAATATTTTAGTTTCTTATTATCATAATATTGTTAATTTATTATTCAAAAGCCGATCTAAGTTGTTAAACAGCTAATGTTCAGGATACTCTGAAGGAGAAATCCACACAATTTTCCTTCTAAAATGAGAGAAGAATGCATGTTTTCTCACATTATTGAATTGGGGTTATGTCCGTCCTTAAGATGCATACAAATGGAATATATACAAGTTCTCAGAAAGCATTCTACAAAATAGGTATTTAAAATTACTTTCAGTAAAACAAAGTTAATTATTGTGATGTAAAAATATTTAACTATTTAGAAGTATCATGTACAATAAAAATAATTGAGAAAAATATCTTCTTTTGCTAGTGTCTACTTGTTTCTTTTGTGAACTGGGTTTATATTTTGACCAGTGATCTGACAGATCACACTAAAGACAATCCCTTGTGGTTCTTTCTTTAAAAAGCCATGCTAATTTTTACATTGATTATATATATATATATATATATATATATATATATATATATATATATATGGTCTAAGCTCAGTATTAAATCCTGGCCCCACAAGCATGTGGATCAAAGCATCTGTGCAAATGCCACTGA
This sequence comes from Mus pahari, assembly GCF_900095145.1. Lineage (NCBI taxonomy): Eukaryota > Metazoa > Chordata > Mammalia > Rodentia > Muridae > Mus > Mus pahari. The sequence continues at coordinate 69,034,279 of NC_034608.1, forward strand.
AGGGTCTGTGCTGTCTTGTCTATAACTGGTAGTAAATTGTGATTTGTCTTTTTGTTTTTAACCACGGTGGTTTTTTTTAAGGTTTTTAACATGGCTTATAATCTTCTTAAAACCCACACAGATGTTTCTAAGAAGAAAACTACCGGAATGAAATTAAGATTAAAAAAAAAAAAAGCAAACCAGTCAAGTCTGTCAGGATTTGTAATAACACACTAGGAGGTGAAGGAAACAATAAACAAACAAACAACAAACAAACAAACAAACAAACAGAGGAAGCCTTAAGTCAGAGTCTTATCTCTCAAGGAGCAACAATAAATTTAGGACTATGTGAGTTATATCAGTGGTGATGGTGGTCCTGAATTAGACATGCATTCATTCTAAAATCTTAGGGGTTTGACCCTAAAAATTGTTACTCACTATTAAACTATTAAGCCATGCATTTGTTTGAAAGGATACTAATAAGTTGAAGAAAGGTACGTTTTACATATGAAAAGCTAGCCTCTGAAAAAGAGTATAATAAACAATTCAGTTCTAGATGTGTTTTTGGTTCCACATTACTTCAGGGCCTTCTTTACCAAGAAAGGATAGCCTTATGTTTGGTCAATAAAGCTTAGAAGTATACATTCAATAAATATTGATTTCTATGTAGCTTTGAAAGCACAGATATTTTATTCTATGTTCTTTTACATAGAATTTTACGCAAAAAAAATGTGTGCCTGTTCTGTATTGTCTCATTAGTGACATATCTGCTCCTGTAAATGGCTGTCTGGAAACTTTGAAGGAAATAGAAGGCACTGGCAGTAGACTACTTAGTGTGTATAAAAGAGTTATATTTACTTCCAATGCAGACTTGTTTGAATTTAACCACATCCTAATATTGACAACATTTATACATAGGTCTCCTACTCTGCTTACTAAAAAAAGAAAAAAGAAAAAACCTAGAGTAGAAAGAAATGCTTTATTCCATGTTTTACCCACTTTAAGGTGCTGACAATTAAATAATTCTGCTGCCTCAGAACTAGGTTAACTACTTAAGTTGGGTAAATGTTACTGATTATCTCTGTTGCTTTTTCATACAATTAACATAAACTTGATCTATGTTGGTAATTTTAAAAAACACACACACAAAGGATTTTAGGCAGCATTAAAAATGCTGATCTGCAATTTGTGGCCAGAAATGCAGGAGCTCATTCGCACATACCCTGAGGGTGAGCAAGTTTTTAGGATATTCTACTAAATCTACAAGTTAAATTCAATAAAAGGGAACCATTAGGAATAATGCTAAACTCTAAACAGGATAGGACATAACATTGAGTCAGAAATGACATAAGAACATTCCTTTAAAGAATACAAAGAGCATAATTTGCAGGGTTGCCTTAAAATTACAGGCATCTGAAAAATCACTCACAAACCTCTTCTTCAGATAGAGTTGACATACAGTTGTAGAACAATTTATTGCTACAGTCTTGTTCTTAAAGGAACAGTTCTTAAAACCAACTGGATGTAAAGGAATGGGGAGAATTTCAGAAGAAGTAGGGAAAGGACTAGGGTTGACTCAAAACATATTTTCTTTTTATTATTTTAATTTTATTTGATTTACTTTCCAGGTTTCCCCTCTGGAAACCACCTATAGCATCCACCTCCCCCTGCTTCACAGGACCAAGGGCCTCCCCTCCCTTTGATGCCAGACAAGGCCATCCTCTGGATGCAGCTGGAGCCATGGCCAATCCATGTGTGTTCTTTGGTTGGTGGTTTAGTCCCTGGGAGCTCTGGGTGCTCTGGTTGGTTGATATTGTTGTTTTTCCTATTGAGTGGCAAACCCAAAGACTGAAGAAAAAAGGTATTTTCTGAGACAAGGAAATTTATTTGAGAAACACTGGATTATACCTGCCACTATTAGTTGAGAATTTACAAACAAACATACACACAAACACACACACACATATATATGGAGAGAGGATGTTTTGTTTATTAATAACATTGGGACTTGAATCTAGAGCAACACTGACAGGAACTAACATACTAAAGAGTAAGCGCTGTGATAAAATAGTCTATTTTCTTTTTGCAGTGAGACTCAAGCATCTTCCCTTTGGCCTAACTTACTACTTAGTCTCTTTGGGTTTGTGGATTATAGCATGGTTATCCTATATTTTATGACTAATATCCACTTATACATATCATGTGTATCTTTCTGGGTCTGAGTGCCTCACTCAGCATGATCTTTTCTAGTTCCATCCATTTGACTGCCATTATTATGCCACTGTTTTCAAGACCTGAATAGTATTCCATTGGGTAAAGGAACCACACATTTTTTATCCATTTTTTGATTGAGGGACATCTAGGAGGTTTTCAGTTTCTGGTTATTTTGAATAAAGCTGCTATGAACCTAGATGAGCAAGTATCTTTGTGAGATGATGGAGATCCTTTTGGGTATATGCCCAGGAGCACTATAGCTGGGTGTTGAGGTAGAACTATTCCCAATTTTCTGAAAAACTGCCAAATTGATTTCCAAAGTGGTTGTTCAAGTTTGCATTCCAACCAACAAAGAAGTGTTCCCCCTTGCTCCACATCATCACCAACATGTGCTTTCACTTGAGTTTTTTAATCTTAGCCATTCTGACAGATGCAGATGGAATCTTAGTTGTTTGATTTGCATTTCCCTGGTGACTAAGTAAGTTGAACATTTCTTTAAGAGTTTCTTAGCTATTAGATAGTCATCTGTTGAGAATTCTCTGTTCAGAAATGTACCCAATATTTTTTTTTATTTAGTTATTTGGTTTGTTGGTATCTAGTCTTTGATTTTTTTTTAATATATTTTGGATGTCAGCCTTCTGTCAGATGAGGAGTTGATAAAAATCATTTCCCATTCTGTAGGCTGCCATTTTGTCATTTTCAAGGTGTCTTTTGCCTTACATATGCTTTTCAGTTTCATTAGGTCCCATTTATTAATTGTTGATCTTAGTGCCTGAGCTGCAGTCTCCTGTTCCAATGCATTCAAGGCTATTCCTTACTTTCTCTTCATTCAGATTTAGTGTGTCCTGTTTTATGGCTTGTTTGTTTTTTTCCACTTGGATTTGAGGTGAGATTTTAAGGGTGAATGATGGGGGAGGATTGGAGTAGAAAGAGGAGGGATAAGATGGAGGGATGGTGAACGGATGGAAAGAGTATTGGGAATGAAAACTGAATGGGGGCATCTCTGTGACAAGATAGAAACCTTGGATGATAGAAATGGAAACTCCCAGGCATCAATGAGAGTGACCCTAGTTAAGACTCCTAGCAATAGGATATATGGAACCTGAACAGGCCATCTTCTGTAACCAAAAATGACTTCCAATGGAGGAATTGGGACAACAACCCAGCCACAAAACACCTACAATTTGTCCTGCCTGCAACATGTGCAGAGTTAAAAAATGTAGGAAATTTGAGGGGCCAACCAAATATTGCTGTTTTCCCCAATCAACCACCAATGATACTCAACTCCACTCATTTAAAAAAACAAACCAAAAAATGCCTTTTTTAAAAGGCAAACTCAAAAGGAAATTGTATTGTTAAGTTCTTTTCTAGTAGTCAGTTGAGGATTATTTTTGAGGGATTATCTGAGACTGTCAACTCTTATTTAATTCTAATAAAAGAAGAGTAAGATTCGGGTGAAATTTGTAGACCTTAAACTTCATTAAATATGCTCAACTGGGCCCTCCAGTGTGGGACCAGCAGGACCCAGGCACATAAGAACTCTGCCCTACCAGTAGTAGCATGGGTTCCTTCCAGTCTGAGCTAGCTAGTGTCCTGAGCAGACTTTAGGCAAAAGCTCACAGGATTATAGAGACAGCTGNACTCTGAGGAGTTCTGACACAACCAGGATCACAGTAAAGACAGGCTCCAGTCAGATATAGTGAGGGCAGGTAACCATAGTGATAATCAGATGGCGGGAGGCAAGTGTAAAAATATAAGCAACAGAAACTAAGGTTAATTGGCATCATCAGAAAACAATTCTCCCACCATGGCAAGTCCTGGATATGCCATCACATTAGAAAAGCAAGATTCGGATCTAAAATCACTTCTCATGAACATGATAGAGGACTTTAACAAGGACATAAATAATTCCCTTAAAGAAATACAGGAGAACACAGGTAAACAGCTAGAAGCCCTTAAAGAAGAAACACAAAAATCCCTTTTAAGAATTACAGGAAAACACAATCAAACATTTAAGGGAAAGGAACAAAACCATCCCTGGTCTAAAAAAAAAATGGAACTATAAAAAAGAAAGAAATCACAAAGGGATTCAACTCTGGAGTTAGAAAACCTAGGAAAGAGATCAAGAGTTATAGATACAAGCAGAACCAACAGAATACAAGAGATAAAAGAGAGAATCGAAGGTACAGAAGATAACCATAGAAGACATTGACAGGTAAATCAAAGAAAATGCAAGAAGCAAAAAGATCCTAACCCAAAACATCCAGGAAATCCAGGACACAATGAGAAGACCAAACCTAAGGATAATAGGTGTAGAAGAGAGCGAAGATTCCCAAATTAAAGGGCCAATCAATATCTTCAACAAAATTATAGAAGAAAAATTCCCTAACCTAAAGAAAGTGATGTCCATGACTGTGCAAAAGCCTACAGAACTCCAAATAGACTGGACCAGAAAAGAAATTCCTCCTTGACACATAATAATCAAAACACCAAATGCACTAAACAAAGAAAGAATATTAAAAGCAGTAAGAAAAAAAGGTCAAGTAACATATTAAAGGCAGACCTAATAGAATTATACCAGACTTCTCACCAGAGACTATGAAAGCTAGATGATCCTGGGAAGATGTCATTCAGACCCTAAGAGAACACAAATGCTAGCACAGGGTAATATACCCAGAAAAACTCTCAATTACCACAGACAGAGAAAAAAAGATATTCCATGACAAAACCAAATTTACACAATATCTTTCTAGAAATCCAGCCCTACAAAGGATAATAGATGGAAAACATCAGCACAATGAGGGAAACTACACCCTAGAAAAAGCAAGAAAGTAATCTTTCAACAAACCCAAAAGAAAATAGCCACACAAACATAATTCCACCTCTAACAACAAAAATAACAGGAAGTAACAATCACTTTTCCTTAATATCTCTTAACAACAATGGACTCAATTCCCCCAAAAAGGCTAGACTAACAGGCTGGATACATAAACAGGACCCAGCACTTTGCTACATACCAGAAACCCACCTCAGTGACAAAGACAGACACTACCTCAGAGTAAAAGTTTGGAAAACAATTTTCCAAGCAAGTGGTCCCATGAAACAAGCATATTCAGTCTATCTAATGTTGAATAAAATCAACTTTCAACCAAAAGCTATCAAAAAAGATAAGAAAGGACACTTCATACTGGTAAAAGGAAAAATCTACCAAGATGAACTCTCAATTCTGAACATCTATGCTCAAATGCAAGGGCACCCATATTCATAAAAGAAACTTTACTAAAGTTCAAAGAACACATCACACCCCACAAAATTATAGTGGGAGACTTTAACACCCCACTCTCAGCAATGGACATATTATGGAAACAGAAACTAAACAGAGACAAGGTGAAACTCACAGAAGTTATGAAACAAATGGATCTAACGGATATTTATAGAACATTTCATCCTAAAGCAAAAGAATATATCTTCTTCTCAGCACCTAATGGTACGTTCTCCAAAATTGTCTATATAATTGGTCACAAATCAGGCCTCAAGAGATACAAGAAGACTGACATAATCCCATGCACCCGGTCAGATCACAATGGATTAAGGCTTGTCTTAAATACCAACAAAAACAATGGAAAACACACATACACATGGAAGCTNAACAACATTCTACTCAATGATAACTTGGTCAAGGAAGAAATAAAGAAATTAAAGTCTTTTTAGAATTTAATGAAAATGAAGACACATCATAGCAATACTTGCGTTTGGAAGCAGAGGGGGCGGGGGGATAGGGGATTTTCAGAGGGGAAACTAGGAAAGGGGATAACATTTAAAATGTAAATAGAGAAAATATCTAATTAAAAAAAAGAAAGCAAGCAAGAAAGAAAGCAGTGCTAAGAGGAAAACTCATAACACTAAGTGCCTATAAAAAGAAACTGGAGAGAGCATACACTAGCAGCTTGACAGCACACCTGAAAGCTCTAGAGCAAAAAGAAGCAAATTCACCCAAGAGGAGTAGAGGGCAGGCAATAATCAAACTCAGGGCTGAAATCAACCGAAGAGAAACAAAAAGAACTATTCAAAGAATCAACCAAACCAGGAGCTGGTTCTTTGAGAAAATCAACAAGATAGATAAACCCTTAGCCAGACTAACCAGAGGGCACATTGACAGTATCCAAATTAATAAAGTCAGAAATGAAAAGGGAAACACAACAATGAAATATATCTTAAAATAATTAATAGTTGAAAATATTAAAATCATGTTCTACAAACAAACAAATATAAATGCTCAACGAGAAAAGTAAATGGGTAATCTGTACAAGACACAATACTTTATTGCATCACTTCCCTCCTCCTCCAGCAGACATATGATTAAGTTACAGAATAACTTCCATGTCTTCCCTATATAAATTCCCTTCATTTAAACACAGACAGTAAGTAAGCTGTGGACTGTGTTTGCAATGGCAAACTCATCAGTCACAATATGCCCACCTATATAGTAATGGCATGACTGTTTGAGGGATAAGCAAGTGTTTCCACATTAGAACGCAAGCCTGGTTCATGGAAGAGAATATATATCTAGTACTTTAAAGTAAAGGCCTACATCTGGGAGAGTCAAGCTTAAGAAGGGTGTGCTTCTGATGTTTTTAAATCAATATGTATTCAATTTACTGTCTAAATTTTGTGTGAATATTCTTATACTAGTGTTCCACACAGTCTATATTTAATAAGTTTGTTACAGTAGATAGCAATGAATGAGGAGACTTATAGCTAGTCAAAATACTAAGAAGTGTTTTCAAGTGTTTTCAAGTTTTTCAAGTGTTCAGCTTTAGATGGAACAACCATGTCACCTCTTCCAGGGCCCAGGGTCCATTTTCAGAAATAGGTGCAGAATCATTTTAAAAGCCATAGAGTAATAATGTATGCTGTGAAATGATTGATATGGCTGTCAAAATCAGCATGTCTAGCTAGCTACTAGCATAAAACTTTCACAGTCACACATACACACACACATGCAGAAAAAGAGAGAGAGAGAGAAAGGGAGAGAGAGAGAGAGAGAGAGAGAGAGAGAGAGAGAGAGAGAGAGAGAGAGAAGGAAGAGGAGTGGTAACTGGGGAAAAGGATGTCAGCAAGAGCCGTCAACAGGTAAGAGAAGGAATAGGAGATATGATACATGATAATACACATGTGCATATTAAATTGTCAAAAAGAATAAAGAAAGTTTGACTGTTGGCTATTTTCTTATTTTCTTTGCGTCATGTGTAGATGAAAAAATCCTGCTTACTATCCCACATATTATTTATTAGTTAATCTCTGTATAGGTTGATTTCTAACCCTGATTGATTCTCAGCACCCACAAGGTGGCTCACCCATCTGTAACTTCGGTTCCAGGAATTCTTATAGTGGAAAGAAGAGGGTGAGGGGTTTGGATACCCTGTAAAATAAATTACAGATGGCTGCGAGCCACCATGTGTGTGCTGGCTCTTGAATTCGGGTCCTTTACAAGAGTAACCAGTAAACTTAACCATTGAACTATCTCTCTAGCCTCTATAGCTAATTTTTTGTCCACCTGTTTGACTAGGGGGTAAGGGTTGAATGATCATTTATTATTTGTATGTATATACATTGTATGTACATACATTGTATGATATTGCATATCTTATTCTTATCAATATACCTATTTTAGATAACAGTATTCCTGGCTATTGACACTTTGAACAAGCTCAATTGACAAGAAATGCATAATAATAAGCTTTCCTGAATATCACAATTTTAAGACAGTTTCTTACAAATGTTAGTAGCCACTTTGCTACTGAGAGAGGTTCTAAACCAATTACGTTGAATAAATTCTATCTGGAGGAGGAAAGTAATGAACTTGTAATAGAAGTTTTATATTTTATTCAAGGAGTTCAGTTTGAAATGGAAACGTTATGATATAGATCATACTGAAAATTGACATTTTCCCAATATTTAAAAATTACGTTGCACCCGTGAGGTTAGGGCAATGTGGAGGACAGAAGGGAAATCAAAGGAGTTATCATTAAGAGCTGTACTCGGTCTCTCATGTCACGATCCTATTTATCTGTATTATCAGATGTAGTGTGTGTTTGCTTCAGCTTCCCTAACTCTAGGACTGGGAAGATAATTAAATATGCAGCGTGCCTGTTGTGCAAGCATGAAGATCCACATTAAGATCTCAAGCACCTTTGTAAAACACCCAGGCACGGGGTCTGGATATGAAGTTCAGAAGTTCAGAGCATTTGTTCTTGCCGGGGACTCAGGTTCAATTCCCAGCACCACATGGTGGTGCAGAGCTACAAAGATAGTCTAAGGCTTAAGTTCCTTTGAAGAAGAGTCACATACATTTCAAAGAGGCAGAGAAAGAAGCAAGACTGTGCCTAGCCAGAATAGATGAAACAGGTTCACTGAGAGGTACTGACACAAACTAAGGTGGAGAAATTGTTGGCAAAAACATTGTAATGCTAAACTCTTACCTATACACACACAAGCATGCCTGCACACATATGTTCATACACACACACACACACACACACACACATATCCATACACTCACATACAATGTACAAAAAACATGCTCTTGGATCTAGTTCATGTGCTCTGTTGTTGAATAATCCTTCCTAATTAGCATTTCTTTTTGGCATTTTCTCAAAGATCACAACCCATAAGCATATTATTCAATATGTATCTAAGCTCATGCAAATTTTAAAAATTAAACATATATATTCAGAGAGAGAAAGAGAGAGGCGGGGGGAGGGGAGGTTACTTTTAGTAACTAAGTGCCAAGAATGAACAGCAAAATTTGAATGTCATCTTGTGGGTATGTAACGTATGTAGATTTTTAAACCACCTCTGGATTTTTCTTAATTATACAGCATATAAAGTATTTTAAACTCAGTTATCAAAGGTAAAAGCATTAAGTCATGGCTATATTTAATGTTCCTAAATACTTTAATATATATAGTATTTGCATATTAATTTTCTGAATATTTTCCACAATAACTTGAGGTCATAGTATTAAATAGTATAAAACAGTAGCTGTGGATATATTTCAGAGGAGTACTTTATAGCACAGCCCGAGAACCTATGATTTAATCTCTACATCTGCACAAGGTGGCTGTGCACACATGTAAACCAAGTGCTGTTGAAAAAGAGACCGATTGGTTCTAGAAGTTCTGTGGGGAGCCGCCCTCACATTCGCCATTACAAGATAGCGCTGATGTCCTGTGCTCTAACAAACAAACAAGGCAGCTGCGCATGT
>NC_034608.1:69044098-69056660 GCF_900095145.1 Mus pahari
AGGGAGGGAGGGAGGGAGGGAGGGAGGGAGGGAGGACAAAATATATTTTAAACCTTTTTTTCACATGGACGGATGTTTGCCTACATATATGTCTAGCCTGCAGGGTCCAGAGAAGGGCTTCAGATTCACTGGAACTGGAATTACAGATAATTGTTGACTACCATATGGATGCAGGGAACTGAGCCCTGGACCTATACAAGAGCAAGCAGCAAATTCTTTTAACTACTGAGATATCTCTCTATCCCTGCTAAATACTTTGTAAGGATAATTTCATCTATTATCATATTATAATGAAACCCCGGGATATCTTATTACTTCTAAAAGATCTACAAATATTTGAAAGAAACAATTTAGGTTTATGAAAAAAGATAATGAAGACTGACTGAGTTGTACCTTAACTCACTACAACTCCTAAATTTAATTCTGTCCTGGGGCTTGCCTCATTCCCTTTGATCTGAAAGATTTTTAGTTCCCAAAAGGTAATCCTATAAACTAGAAGAGCTTCCCTCCCCACTTTGATAGGCATAGTAGTTTTTGATGATGGTAGTATTTTTGTCTATTTTTAAAAGTGTATTAGGTCTTTGAAGGAGTCTTCAAATCAAATTAATCTAGAATATTATTTAAAGGTTAAAATCATTGTTTCCCTATTTTATAATTATTTTTTTTTTTTATGCCAAACCCAGCAACACACTTCAGGGACATGTTTTAGCAAATGTTTCCAGTGTGTGTGTGTGTGTGTGTGTGTGTGTGTGTGTGTAGCAAACAAAGCGATTTCTTGTATTTTTCTTATTATACTCTAAAAAAACTTATGAAAGTGCTTTGTTCCAAGAATGCCCTGCAATGGCTATGAGCATAGCAGTCTAAAACACAACTCTGAAAATCCTGGAACACAGCTTGAAACAATAGGGAGTGGCTGTGGACTTTGGGGAAATAACAACACACATATCAGCCTGGCACACTGCAATCAGAAAGGAGGTCATTCACATTTAGCAAAAGCCTTGGGCGTTTTCAAGAGAAGAGGATAAGCTAAAAACAAGTATCTCCTCAAGCCAAAAAAAGTCTTCAAATGTACAATGAAAAAGGTCCCTAACTCCCCAGGGGGCCTTCCAGCTGCCCTCAGGCCCATGGCTAAGAACAGCTGCACTGGGCATTTGCTTTATCCTCAATAGAGGGTACACAAATACATTAGTGAGGCCTCTGTAAGTTTTAAGTTATTTGGGTAGGCTACACCTTGCTGACTTCAGCAAGATTGTTCTCTATAGATATTTCTTCCAGTAATTTTCTACATATTCAGAGAACTGGAAAAAAAAGTTTGAGAATTATGAGTCATGTTCAGCTAGCTAGTAATTGAAATGCTCCTGTTAGTCTACACTTGGCAGTGAGGTGTTGCTATCAGGAAAAATTTACCTCCTGTGGATTGTCTTCGAAGCTATAAAAAACCTCTTTGATTGTATTTTCTTTTGCTTGAGGTTGGGGGGGGGGGTGTGATGTTATATCCTCATTCTGATAAAAATGATTTGGTTCCATATGTTCTGTTTGAAGGCCTGTAATTTTACCACTGTTGATGGTAGAAATGAGGTTTGGTGGAGGAAATGAAGCGAAAAGTTGCATTTGATATTTCTCGAATGTCCTAGCATAGCATCTACAGTGAGCAAGCCAAGATTTTACACACAGCATTTCCCGTGACATTACAAAAGCTGCAAATATCCTTTCCTTCTCAAAGAAAATAATTATTTTGGTTTGATTTATCAATAATATTTTCACTGTAATTATAGTGAAATAATGAATGGATCTTCTGTCTGCTAAGAATTATGCTTTCTAATATGAAACTTGTCTCGGGTTGCTCTGCCAATAAGTCAGACAAATTTAACATATTAAGACTCTTAGACACAGTCATTTTCAGCACACCAACAAAAGAGGGTTTTGTTTTGTTTTGCTTTGCTTTGCTTTGTTTTATTTTGTTTTGGCCAGGCAGTGGTTTCTGTAATAAAGTGCAATCAAAACAAATGAAAAAAAGTTGGAAAGTTATTTCTGCTCATGTAAAATTATGTATTGATGCAATGAATGTGTTTCCAGGGAACTATAGAGTGGGAACTGCACAGTAATAAAGGAAGAACTGACCAGACACAAGGTGAAACACAGGAAGTCTCCAGGTCAAGGTCTAGTACCACTCCTGAGTATTTCCCTCTCTCACCCTCCTCTTCTCTCCCTCCTTGTTTCTCTCTCTTCTGCCCTTCCTTCATTATATAGAAAAATGTTCTTGAAAATAAATAATTAGCTTAGATGCAGCAATGACCAATGATTACTGAATTACTAGCCTTTGCTTGAACGTTTTGAAGGTCAAAACTGTCACCTCATTCCTTTATGCAATAATGAAAATGGACCTTTTAATTGGTAGTACATTTTATAGAATGAGCTCTTGACTAATTTTTATACACTTAATTTTTAAGAAGTTATTAATTTTATTTTTGAGGAAGATTAATTTCTACATAACCTCCAAAGTATGACTACTGAGACAGAAGCCTAGATTTACTTTAACTACTATAAAATCAATTAATCAAGCAAGGCAAAAGAGACCTTGGTGGTCAGTGAGAGGTACACTCTTATTACGCATCTTGTGGATAACTTTAATTTATATGCACAGACATGATTTTAAGCATGAACACTATTTCTTAAGAAATAAACATGTGCTACTTTGCACTTGAAAAATAATTTATACAAAGCAAAATTAAGGTGAGTTCAAGTGATTTTTTTATAACCAACACACTTTTGTTACACATATTTTTTAAAATAGAAAGTAGAAATGTAAAACATGACTAGAGGCAACATCTAGTGTTTTTTAGACACTCAGCTAAGCTATTTAAGCTGGACCAATAGGAGTGCCAGGTGACTCCTGCATTCTGTTCTTTTTAACTGCAAATGAGGCTCTCGCTTTTAACCAGAATCACCCTGGAGCAAAAATAAACATAAAACATTCACCAAAGCTCAAAGTTAATTTTGTTAAAATTAAGAGTGTCTTCCAGTCTACCATTTTACTATTAGAAACAATACCTTGGGCAATATTATGAAGCAATCTATATTCAAATTCATGGGTGGGTTAGGTGTGTCTGATGATTACTTCAACAAAATGTTGCTGTTCTATTTTAAGAGTGAATGTAGTTTTAGAACACACACACTGGGTGTGTGGGGGGGGGAGGTAAGAATCACTTGAAAGTTAAGTGAAGCCATATAAAAATCTTTGTAATAACAAGCCACATTCAAATTTTTAACATTAAAGTCTAATTATTGTTTGTGGAACTATAAGTTGAAGATTTTGAGTCAATTGAATAGCTCAAGTTGAAAAGTAAAGAAGTTTTTTTTCAGATTAGTGGAAATTGAGTTCCACTGATAAACAGTAAATAAGAGCTTCTATGTGTGCCCAGTCATGTATGTGTATGTACATATGGATCAGACACATCGAACTATCACAAGATCCACATCAATTACTAGACAGGGTGACTATATCTAAGAAGAGCCTAGCACCACTAAAATTCTTCATCAATTATTATTATCTGCGTATTTGTTTATTGCATTTGAAATTGTCTTAAAATGAGAAGAAATAAATCAATAAATCAAAGGAGTTTTTTTTATATCATTTTGAGAGGTTTCATATTCCATTGATAATGTTTGTATTGTCTTTCTATAAGAAAGTGTATGTACACATGCAGGCACACAGTCCTGCCAACTGTTTGAATGGATCCAAATATTTGGTTCCCTGACATAAATCTGTGAATACCAATAGGAAGAATAAAATGTTAGTCTATTGATATATTTCAAAGTTTGCAGCAAATGTAAAATAACCAAAAATGCTACTGTTATTTGCTTTCATCCTTATCACAAATTATGTGCAACAGCTAAATATTATATCATAGGAAATACCCAGTAAGCGTGTTATGATAATTCTAAGAACTTAAATAATGAGTGAATATGAAAAATTATGTCAGAAAACTAGTCACCATGGAGAATTTATCAAAATACTAGCATTAATCTCACCTAGATAATTAAGTTGAAAGTTCAAAACCTGTCATAGTAAGATTTAAAACAAGGCATGCAGACAAATGAAGTCTACCCCACTGGAGACTCTGATATGTTGCTACAGGAACCAGGGACAGTAAGAAGACACTGGGATCTCAATGGTTGGCTCAAATGCAGGAAGAAGGAATAGAAGGGTCTGAAGACCAACATTTCCATTTTCAAAATTATTTGTACCAAATGCAGCTTCTCTATGTAGAGCAATTAAACATACAGATGGTGACTACAAAACTATAAAAACAAGATATTGAATATATGCCAGTTTTTAAAAACTCATATTTTATGCATTTCTGCTAAAAATACTTGTATTAACAACTCACAAGAGAATTTGGTGTTTCTGCTAAGAAAATACTAGGGGATATGGTATGTAATCAGAGTGTGGCCTACCAATCCAATAAGGAGAGAACAGACTAAGAGAGCCTGTATCCAACATAGCTCATTAATCTTCATTTTGGTCAATTCCATTTCCTGCTAGAAAAATGACTAACCCCAAATAGAACAGTGGTTTCTTCAAATATGTTTATCTGTTACTCTAAGGTAGGTAAGGAACAACAAAATCCCTGATCTAAAGGAGGCAGGCACCCATATAAGGGGATTAGAACAATCTGTATCAAGAGCTTGACTTCGATAGTTCATCCTCAGAATTCACGACAGAATCAACTGGAGTCATGACATGGATTTAATAAAAGACTCTCTGCACTATTATTGTAATAAATATTATCCTGGAATTATAAATGGATGTCTGTTTTTTTTTTTTAATCTGAAACCAAAATCTGAAGAAAAGGCCAGAAAAGATGGGAGTATTTAAAGACACAAGAGCAGTGGTTAACCACGGGTAGTCAATGAGTTTATGAAACTGAAGAGAAGATGTGCAGTGAGAAGGAAATCAGGTCTTGATAAAACAGTTTGAACAGATACTGTTCAGAACTCAAAAGCTAAAGACAAGTGAAGAGATGTGAGAGCAGATTTGGGGCTAAGTCTGGAATAGTATGAACTTGAACTCAACCTGTACAGTTATAACTGTCCACGCAGCATTTGTCAGAATAGAAAAGGGAAGGTGTGGGATCAGGCAACAGACAGGTTATTCATTATATATTTTTCAGAAAATTTATTAAAATGATCATTGTGGAGTTATTTCCTATTAACGGAAACACTATTAGATCTGAAGGAGAGAAATTCATAAGACTCCAGACCTATAAGGCTCAGGATCCAGAAAGCTAAGAGACACACAGGCCCCAGCCAGCTTTATATATCAGTAGATAATTGGTGGGTAGAAGAGACTCTTGAGTTGCTGAATGATAAACAAGGAACTTTAGTGATGAAATTTTTATGTGCCCTCATTCATGGTGTACTGGGCATTTCAGTGACAAAGTTGCCCAAAAGTCACCCACTCTTCTATAAGCAACCTTTTTTTTTCTTCAAACTCCTGTGATGCCAATATCACTGATGCACCAAACTAGACTTTAGTGAAATCAATTAATTATCCTTTCATCCGTGTCCTGTTTACAGTGAAGAGGCACTTGTTTGTTCATGCCTTTCCAGAAAAGCACCACGTGAAACACTGATGAGGTTCTGCAAGGTGATGTATGCTTAACTCAACCCATCAACCAAGGACAAATCTCGGTCAGAGATTGTATTCCAAGTATTGAGTTGACAGACTGAAGGGCACTGTGGTACATAGGACTGAGATAAGTTTTGATCTGCAAGTTTAAAGATAGGAGGTGGGGAGAACAGAATACCTCTCCTAATGTAGGAGAGAAGACTAATGAAGCTGGTGACAAATGCCTCACTACCAGAACAAAGTGGAACATGTATTTAGCATCTTGCAATCTATTCTGCTTCCGAACTGGTTGGAAAAGTTCCAGGTTTTAGAAGGTTTCTGAGTAATTGGAAATAGTCTGATGAGCCCTAGAAAGATTTATGAGCCTTCTCCAAAAGCACTGGGAAGACAGTGAGGAGTGTAATGGTGCTTTCTAAAAGCTGTGGTCTTCCCTTGTAGCACTGAAGACTGAGCTAAGGATGAATAAAGCAGTTTGATTTGAGTCTCTACCAGATTTGAGATTTATCCAGAGAGATGAATTGGAACCGTGATGTTTTAACATGAACAAGAAGTAATGGATGGGGTGATGGACCTTAGCATCTTAAGTAGGTATGGAAGAATGCAATATGACTAAGAGGGGCCATTAAATTTTAAACCATAGAGAAAATAATAGATGGAAATTCTAAGTAAAATTAAGGAAGTATACTGAGGATAATAAAGTAACATGAAGGAAGGGTGCTCTTAGATTTTCTTTTTCAGTTGCAAATACTTGGTACCCTTTTCTTTCCTACCCCTCTCTCCCCAGTCTTCTACAAATGAGTGCACTTGTAGAAGGGTTTTTAAACAAGTGTCTTTCCATTTACTATGAATCAAAAGTTCTTGTAGCTTATGCTATTTATGCAAATACTTGGTACCCTTTTCTTTCCTACCCCTCTCTCCCCAGCTTTCTACAAATGAGTGCACCTATAGAAGGGTTTTTAAACAAGTGTCTTTCCATTTACTATGAATTAAAAGTCCTTGTAGCTTATGCTGTTTAGGGTCAAGAATTTCTATTTCTAGTGAAGCATGAAAGCATGAACAATTAATGCTATGCTCGTCAAAATTTTGGCAAAATAATTCTCCAAGGTTTTTATTCTCTCTATTTTCGAATGATCTATTGTTTTGTAAACGATGAATAAAGAATGAAACACAAAATGACACTATAGCTAAGTAACATAACTCGTTCTGTGTATTGCAGGCATTGCTCATAAGATGCCTGTGGGAACAAGCATTAAGGAAAGAGTTAGTAGCCTATTCAGTGGACCCAAGAGTGTCTCATGCAAGATGTCATTTCAATTATTTATTCAGGGAAAAGAAATTCCATCATATACTTACACCGTTTTTAAACTTTTAATTCACTTCTAGAAATAATGAAACTTTGAGTTTCCATACTGCATTTTGCCCTAAGAATGCAAGTTGCCTTGAAAAATATTATAGTGGCTTTTGCAAAAAGAATGAAATGAGATGACTATTTTTAGACTCACAAAGTGGTTCGAAGTGACTTGGACAAGGTTAGCCAACTGACTGACAAAAGTTGGAATTAAACTGATGATTGTAAGCTTGACAGTTTAAAGTATAAGTAAGTCTAAACCTTTAAATATCCCATTTGAAAAAAAGTATTTCAATACAGAGGGACCTACTCAAAACAGCATTAAGATGTTTTTGAGCATAGGAATATATATTTTCAGGTATATTTTAATAGACTTTGCAAAATAAAAGTATTAACCATAACACAAAGAAATTATGCAAATCACAAAAGTTTGGGTGCTATCTGATGGAAAATCTACTGACATTCAGTAAATATATAATTCTGTGTACTTAAAGACTCAGCTGTCATTTATATTGTGCAATTAAGTTTAAACCATGGACACGATTAAATTTCCATCCTTTTATATATGAGCACAGTATTACTGTTAGGTTGGTTAATACAATGGCAGCAGCTAGTGCTGCTCTGTAAGTAATAAGTTGGAAAGTCTCATAGTAAAAACTATAAGCCACGTATATTTGAAGAACAAAGACAGCATAGTTTGATTCCTAGTCAGCATGAACTAGGTAGTCAAGGCAGGAGACCATTATACCTGTAAGCCTGTCAATAGTAATACCAGCCAGGACTAAGTACTAGCAGAAAATTAAGGTTGGCAGCTATCACAACAGAAGTTAAAGATGGACAAGAGCTTTTGATTACCCCTAACTGTGTAAACAGTATGAATTTTGAATGATTGTCCTCTAGGCTGGACCAGAAACATGTGCAGAGTATGTGGTCCTTTCCTTGGAGTGGCTTGTGATAAGTCCAGAGAATTAACTCATCTCAATAGAAATTACCTCAGTTTTTGACCAGTTTCTATCTAAAGTTATATAAGGAGCTTCTACAGACATGGGTAAAGTTTTTTTCTCTCTTAGAACCACTTCAATCCTTTATAATTTCCCTCAATTATTATTTCTTCATATCTCACTTTCTGTTATGTTCTCTTAGTAAAGCTTGTTTTCATTTTGCTTTCTCCAGTGTGTGTCCATGTCTTCACCTGTGAATAGTCACTTTACTCATGATAATATTGGTACATCAATGAACTCAAGAACTACTATCTCAACCCCATAGGAAGAAAAATAATATCAACCAACCAGACCCCCTAGAACTCCCAGGGACTAAGCCATCAACAAAGGAATACACATGCTCCAGCTGCATATGTGGCAGAGGATGGCTTTGTCATGCATCAGTGGGAGGAGAGACCCTTGGTCCTATGAAGGCTTGAGAGAGGCTCCAGTGTAGGGGAATCAAGGGCAGAGAGGTGGGAGGGTGTGGGTGGAGGAACACCCTCATAGAAGCAGTGGGAGGGAGGATGTGATAGGGTGTTTCTTGGAGGGAGGGAAACTGGGAAAGGGGGTAACATTTGAAATGTAAATAATGAAAATATCAAAAAAACCCACTACTATCTCAAGTTGACTTTAGTTGTCCATTGTGCATACAGGACTCTGTGTCTATAATCTACATACTTGTAGGCCAAGAATGTTCCTGACATGCTTAAAGAACTACATCAGTATTTTTCACTATTCTAAGACAGACTGAGATCCTTTTACAAAATGAGCAACTGCTATTAATATTAATGTAATTAAAACATGTATCTTATATATTGTGCTTTAAAATAGATATATACAAACAAATAAAAATAACCAATCATTTCTAAGCATGTCTGGGACTAGGGATATGAGATTAAAACATGAGTCATGTCCTTGGTCATAACCTAGAGAAAAGGGCTGTTATAAAAACGATTATAATAAAATACACAAAAGTTAGTACAACCCTTACTAAGTTCTAAGTCAAGGAAAGATGATTTATTTAGGAGAGGCTATATTGGAAAAAAATAGTAACACCCTCCAAAGAGCTTTAGACTGATAGTGGACAGCCAATTCATATAACTGTCAAGAATGTCTGCACTTACTGTGATAAAAACTGCATGGTACTGGTACAGTGACAGACAAGTAGATCAATGGAATAGAATTGAACACCCAGAAATGAATCCACAAACCTATGGTCACTTGATCTTTGACAAGGGAGCTAAACCATCCAGTGGAAAAAGACAGCATTTTCAACAAATGGTGCTGGCACAACTGGCAGTTATCATGTAAAAGAAATCGATTGATCCATTCTTATCTTCTTGTACAAAGCTCAAGTCTAAGTGGATCAAAGAACTCCACATAAAACCAGAGACACTGAAATTTATAGAGGAGAAAGTGGGGAAAAGCATTGAAGGCATGGGCACAGGGGAAAAGTTCCTAAACAGAAGAGCAATGGCTTGTGATGTAAGATCAAGTATTGACAAATGGGACCTCATAAAATTGAAAAGCTTTTGTAAAGCAAAAGACACTGCCAATAGACAAAAAAGGCCACCAACAGATTGGGAAAGAATTTTTACCAATCCTAAATCTGATAGGGGATTAATATCCAATATATACAAAGGAGCTCAAGAAGCTAGACTCCAAAAATTCAAATAGCCCCATTTAAAAATGGGGTACAGAGCTAAACAAAGAATTCTCAACAGAGGAATACCAAATGGCTGGGAAGCACCAGAAAAAAATGTTCAACATCCTTAATCATCAGGGAAATGCAAATCAAAACAACCTTGAGATTCTACCTCACATCAGTCAGAATGGCTAAGATCAAAAATTCAGGTGACAGCCAATGCTGGCNAGGATGTGAAGAAATAGGAACACTCCTCCATTGCTGGTGGGATTGCAAGCTTGTACAACCACTCTGGANGTCAGTCTGGCGGTTCCTCAGAAAATAGGACATTGTTCTACTAGAAGATCCAGCAATACCTCTCCTGGGCATATACCCAGAAGTTGTTCCAACTGGTAATAAGGACGCATGCTCCATTATGTACATAGCAGCCTTATTTATAATAGCCAGAAGCTGGAAAGAATCCAGTTGTCCNTCAACAGAGGAATGGATACAGAAAATGTGGTACATTTACACAATTGAGTACTACTCTGCTATTAAAAATAATCAATTTATGAAAATGTTGGGCAAATTGATGTATCCAGAGGATATCATCCTTAGTGAGTTAACCCAATCACAAAAGAAGTCACTTGATATGCACCCACTGATAAGTGCATATTAGCCCAGAAACTTAGAATACCCAAGATTCAATTTGCAAAACACAAGAAAATCAAGAAGAAGGAAGACCAGCGTGTGGATACTTCATTCCTCCTTAGAATAGGGAAAATACCCATGGAAGGAGTTGCAGAGACAAAGTTTGAACCTAAGTCGAAAGGATAGACCATCTGGAGACTACCCTACCCAGGGATCCATCCCATAATCAGCCACCAAACCCAGACACTATTGCATATGCCACCAAGGTTTTGCTGAATGGACCCTGATATAGCTGTCTCCTGTGAGGCTATACCAGTACATGGCAAATACAGAAGTGGATGCTCACAGTCACCTATTGGATGGAATACAGGGCCCCCAATGTAGGACCTAGAGGAAGTACCCAAGGAGCTGAAGGGGTCTGCAACCCTATAGGTGGAAAAACAATGTGAACTAACCAGTATCTCCAGAGCTCATGTCTCTAGCTGCATATGTAGCAGAAGATGGCTTAGTCGGCCATCATTGGGAAAAGAGGCCCCTTGTTCTTGCAAACTTTATATGCCCCACTACAGTGGAATGCCAGGGCCAAGAANTAGGAGTGGGTGGGTAGGGGAGCAGGGCGGGGAGAGAGTATAGGAAACTTTTGGGATAGCATTTTAAATGTAAATAAAGAAAATATCTAATAAAAAATAAGTCTGCACTTAAGGAGCTTAAATCCTACTTAGTGAAAACAAAACAGAGAGAGAGACAGAGAGAAAGAGATAGAAAGACAGAACTTTCTTTTTTTAAAAGTAAATAATATAACTTATCATGTTATAAGAAAATAGGGACTAAACATAAAAGGAGTGTCTGGTTTGTAATATTAGAGAGACAGCTATTTGTCATAATCCTATAAGATCCAATGGTGGTCAGTGACAGTTATTGTTTGCTTTCCCCTATTTCGTTCCTCCTTAATTATCACCCTAGAACTATTATGGGCTAGATGGATAAAGTCCCTTAACTGTGACCTTGATCGATTCATAAATATAAATTCTCTTTTTACTGACATAGAAGTATTGATTGGCACTCAGCAACAAACAGAGAGTGGCTAATGGAAAAAGGAGTCTTTCTTTCCCCAGGTCATGCAAGGATATGTTGCTTTTATAATCCTGCCACATTCCAGTTATGTTGTGACCACCTGGTCCAATCTGATGATTCCCCATCTCCTTGAAGAGTCCTGGATATTTCCTTATTTTTTTGTATCTGTTATGTCATTAACACAAAGCTGGTACATTTTTTGGTTGGTAATGGCATTATTTAATAAGATTACTCTTAATAGAGGCCTAAAATTTTAGAAACATTATACTTTGATGCACATATTTTTAGTATTTAATCAGCTTTAACATATCCACTCAACTTTGATAATCATTAATGGTTAAACAAATGGTAACTCCTTTCTTCTGGTATTTAGAATTACACTGTAAAATTTTATTAGTGTAGATACTGTACACTAGCATAGCAGAACTTCCTTCTCCAGTCTTACAGTCATTTAGTATTCGTTGATCAACCATGTCTCCATTCATTAATCTTCTTCAGCCCCTGGTAGCCTTGATTCTAAGCTCAACCTCCATATTTGAATGATATTACACAGAACCTGTTTTCTGTGCTTGGCTTATTTCACTTAACATTTTGTGTTCCACTCATGCTCTTGCAAATAACAAGATTTCATTCTTTCAGGAAAGTAAATAGTAATTTATTATGCATTCATATACCTTCGTTGGTTGATAGATAGCTAGGTTGTTTCTATTTCATTACTTTGAAAGTAGAGAATTCAGTATAAACTTGGGGATTTAGAGAGAGTCATCTAAAGATAATAAAAACCTCAATGCTTTAGCCTGTGTTGGCTCACATGTACCATCTGCCTCCAGTTCACTATCTTTACCTTAGACAAACTGCTTTATTCATACTTTACAACAAAAATGAATTATGCAGTGACGAAATATACAGAGTCCCATACTAAATCTCCGACTCCTGAATCTGTGCTCAGGGAATCCATTATCCTATATTTTAACTTAGAAAATATACTATGATCTTATCCAAAACCAATTTCTCTACTGAAATACTCAAAAATATTACTGAAAACTATTATTTTCTTATTTTTTATGTCAGTAATGGATTTCCAGAAAAAAAGGTACACACATAAACACACAAACACATACACACAGAGAGACAGAGACAGACAGAGAGACAGAATGAGAGAGGAGAGAGAGAGAGAGAGAGACAGAGAGGGAGAGAGATGGGGAGGGTGTGGAGAGAGAGAGAGAGAGAGAGAGAGAGAGAGAGAGAGA
>NC_034608.1:69056675-69072351 GCF_900095145.1 Mus pahari
AGAGAGAGAGAGAGAGAGAGAGAGAGAGAGAGAGAGAGAGAGAGAGAGATTAATAATAATTATGGAAATAGGTTTAAGCAATTACAAAAACCAAAAAATGACATTTTTGCACCAATGTTTGAAAGCTGAAGATTTTTAAGTTGGAGATGAGGCAAATTTGTGTTTCAGTTTGGATATAAGGAATGAAAACAGGATGACTTATTGTGGAGAATGAGTGCTCTTCTCACTCAGCATTAAAGCCTAAATATGCAAGAAACGGGAGGTCAGATAGCTACCTTCTGAGGGACAAGAGGTGATAAATACTCCAGTTAATGAAAAGAGAAAATGTCCGAGTCTGTACTTCTCTTCTCTGTCCATGGGACAAGTGAATCCCACATCAGTCAAAGGACAGAGCACCTACATGAACAAGGATCATAAGATTCTAACAGAGCTGGAGACATTCTATTGTACAGTATTTTCAGTGGCTTTTTAGAAAATGTTTCATAAACACTTAGATACCAAACTACTTGCCAGTGTATTCGTTTCCTGGCTTGTTTTGTGCAGTAGCAGTTTAGATCCTGGGAGAAGGAAGCTCTACCGTAGACTTTAAGTGTGCTTGCATACACACCATTATGTACTCACAAGAACTCAATCATCTAATGATGTCTTCCTTAGAACATAATTCCTCTATAATTAAGGACACGTGACTCCATGGGGCTCCTCAGTGGCAGAAGTAAACCTGTGTACAACAGTGAGGGCTGAACTTTAATCAGTCAACTTACAGTTTCACAGCATCTGTAAAACGTTTTTGTGGTGTAGCCCTTTTGTCTATCCCACTTTAAAGTCTCAACCCCTCCTCTTTCACATCAAGTGATAATCCCTTCCAATAACACATCCACGTGTATATCCAGAAATAATCGTATGTCCGATATTTGGAAATCTCATACACAACCTAATCAAACAGTATGAAAAACTAAACCACTACTCCTAACTACTCCAGTGCTTTTAATTTCTACATAGCTTTTTCCCCGAAACACAAATTCTTAATTATTTCTCCATTAGAATACATATATTCAGTTATTACATTCAAAAACAAAAGTCTTATTTTCTATTGTATATGAAAGGGAATTGAGAAGGAATATCCAGTTAAATGAGAGGTGAATAACAGGCAGGAGGTTGTTATGATCGTGTGGAATCAATAGTGTATGAGCGAGAAACCAGCAGCCACCTTGCCAACACTGCTCAGGCGAAGGTTCACATCCTGCATAGCAACCATGGTACCCTCGTGGAAGTCACTGATGATGCCTAACAGCAATCATGGTGGAGAAGAAGAGCAATTTTGGTGGGAGAAGAGTGTTTGGGGCGAAGAAGAAGAGGAATTGCAAATAACTACTCAAGGGAATGGGAAAGTGAAATGGAGCTGACAAGGGATGTGCGCCTATTGGTTTTTGACAATATCACAAATTCCATCTATAGAAACCTTCAAAAAATAGCATGTTGAATGCAAGCACAGAAAACAAAATGAGGGACGATTTGGGGCTGAGCAGATCACTCAGTTAATAAAGTATTTGCTTTAAAGACACAAGAGCCCAGGTTTGATCTTGAAACTCACATACTAAAGCTGGCATAGCAACACATACTTATAATTACAGTACTAAGGATGCAGGGAAGGGAGTGGTTAGGTCTCTTAGGCTCATTGACCAGGTAGCCAAACATACTTGGTGAGTCCTAGTTATAAGAAGCACTAAAAGATAAAAGTGGTCAGTATCTACAATACAGAGGTTGTTCCCTGAGCTCCACACACACATTCACAATCATGTGCATATCTGTGGATAAGCAGACACACACACACACACACACACACACACACACACACACACACACACTGACACATACAGACACACATACACAGAGGGAGAGGGAGAGAGAGAGAAAGAGAGGGGGTGCAATGGTGTTCTGTCTGTGGAAAGTCTCTTCTGATCTTTTGAAATAGAAATTTATTGAAAGTGATGGTAAGAAAGAAATATTGAGGAATGAAAATAGATTATATGAAGTAGTCATAGTAGTAGTAGTTTCTCAACTCTCTCAAGTCAATTACTTTTATTTCTACTCTAGTACATCCTTGTATGCATATACGTTTACTTCTACTTGGAATAGTTATTTAATTTTTTTCCTGTCCAATAAATTCCATTAAACACAGGCATCTGTGAATCCCTCTTTGATTATTTTGGATGTATATGTATGGATGGATGATAGACAATACATACATAATACATACATACATGTATGCATACATACATGCATAACACATATTTACATATGTATATGAATGGATCATAGATGACTAGATAAATGATAGATAGATAACAGAATTTGTGTGTTCTCTATGAAATTATGCGTTCCTTGAGTTAAAAAACTCTGCTTACTTATGCATATATATGTTCTGTCTGATAGAATTGCTGACATATAAATATGTCTAAAATGAAAAACTAGGGCCTGAGTAATGTTTTGGTGGGTGAGAGAAAGCAGGAGGATTAGAGTGTGAATCCCTGGTGAGCTCTTAATGGAGGCTGTGCCGAATAATTTTATGTCAACTTTACACAAGCTAAAGTCATATGAGAATAGGGAACCTCAATTAAGAAAATGTCTCCATAAGATCAGACTGTAGGAAAACATTGAGAGCATTTCCTGAAATAGTAATTGATGGGAGAAGGCCCAGCATGTTGTTGGTAATGCTGTCCTTGCGCTAATAGTCCTGGGTTCTATAAGAAACCAGGCTGAGCATGTCATGAGGGGCAAGCCCGTAAGCAGCACCCCTCCATGGCCTCTGCGTTGGCTTTTACCTCCAGGCTCTGACTTTCTTCAGTGATGAACAGCAATTCTTGGTGTGTTAGGAAATAAAACCTTCCCTCCTCAACACTCCTTTTTATTCATGGTGTTCCCTCACAGCAATCGAAAACCTAAGACAAGGTATTTATTCAATTGAGGTTTCTTCCTCTTTCATGACTTTAGCTTGTGTTAAGTTGACATAAAAGCAGCCAGTGCACAAAGTTTCAGTTACACGGAGAGATCTTGTCTTAAGAGAATAAACCTGAGAGAAACATGGGAAAACACACAGCTTCTATTTACATACATCATATCATACACACGCACGCATACACACACACACGCGCGCCATAAATGAATTAATGAATATTAATATATTTTCTTTTACTCTTGTTTGCAAAATATGAAAAGTATAGTACCTAGTTTATTTATTTCTGGATTTCTAGCTATTCAGATAAACAATCTGAAGTTAATAGGTTGATTTAAAAGCATATATTGCTATTAAATAGATAAGTCAAACTTCTCTTGGTTCCATATTTATCTTTAACCCAGATGTCTTCAGTTTACCAAAACCAATAAAACCATATAAATGTATACATCTTTCCACCTCCATAAACTTCTCTGTGTATTAAAAAAATCGTTTTTACTTCCCATAAGAGCTCAGAGAAACCTGGAGGAGAAAAGAATGTAATAGCCAGAGGGCTTGGAGGAGGTTTCCTCTGAATCAACCTAGCATAGCTCATATAAATACAGAGATTGGAGCAGCATAGACAGAGCCGACAGGGGTCTGCACCATGTCCTCTTGTTATAGCTCTCAGCTTAGCATTGCGGTGGGAATACGGAGCGTGAGAACGGGGGATTCTCTGATTGGTTTTTCTACTCTCGGTCTCTTTCCCTTCTTTTGGGTTGCCTCGTCTGGCCTCAAGGTGATGGGTTTTGTTTCGTCTTACATTTTACTCTGTGCTGTTTCGTTGTTGTCTCCTAGGAGTGAGACAATTCTAATGAGAGACAGAAAGGGAGTGGATCCGGAGGGAGGGGGAGGGGGAGAGGAAATGGGAGGAGTAGACAGAAGAGAAACTGTATTTTAGTTGCATTTTCAATATTCTTTTAACTCTTGAAATTGTAGCAAGAAATATTCTCCAGGGAAGAATGCATGAATTGGTCATATGATAGCAGATACAAACAATTCCATTTTTAAAAGATTTTCATTTATTAAAAAGAGATTTTTTTTTTCTCATGCAATAGGTTTTTATTACAGTTTCCCTTCCCTCTACTTGTCCCACATCCAGCAGAAAGTCAGGGCATCAAGTGAGGGAGGGCGTTGCCATCCGACAGTCAGAACTCTGACCCATAATTGTTCCAGTCTGAACGAACTGCAGGGATGGAAATGGAGGGAAGCCTGAGGAAAAGAAGGTCCAGCAACAGGCCCAAAGTGGGATCCAGCTCAAGAGGAGGTCCCAAGGCCTGACACTATTACTGAGGCTATGGAGCGCTCACAAAAGGAACCTATCATGACTGCCCTCTGAAAGACCCAACAAACAGCTGAAAGAGTCAGATACTTACACCCAACCAATGAACAGAAGCTGTTGACCCCTGAGGTTGAATTAGAGAAAAGCTGGAATAAGCTGAGGAGGAGGGTAACCCTGTAGGAGGACCAGCAGTCTCAATTAATCTGGACCCCAATATCTCTCAAACACTGGACCACCAACCAGGCGACATACACCAGCTGATATGAGGCCCCCAACACATATACAGCAGAGAACTGGAAACCAACAGAGTCTGGGTTTAGTCAGAGAATATGCACCTAACCCCTAAGAGAGCGCCCAGGGAGTTTAGAGGTCTGGTTGGGTGGGGGCTGGGAAGTAGGGACATCCTTGTGGAGACAGGGGGCCCAGGAGGAAGTATGGGATGTAGAACAGTCCGATGGTGAACCGGGAGGGGAATAAAATCTGGAGTTTTAAATAAATAAATAAATAAATAAATAAATAACAGATAAAAACAATACAAATATCATATTTTTTAAAAGCACATACTACTAAGACGGGGTGACTATATGAAATCTTGAAATTCTTATAAAATGCTGGTGGGTTGATACATCGACAATAGCACTTCATAATTATCTACTTAATCCTTAACTTAGCAATTTCACCCCTTATGCATATTGAAATGGTAACATGAACATGTGCAGTATTCTAAAAAAATATTCTCTTAGCAGCTTTTATATCATATCCAAAAGCTGAAGACAAAAATCTGTCCACCTAAAGTAAAGAAATAGCATTGGTACAATCAAATAAACAAGATCCTATTTATAAAGTTAAATGTACACCCATGTTGTTGAAATTTCATGGATGAAGTTTTCCTCACATACATCTGTGAATACACGGATATATATTTAGATGAGTTCCTGTGACTGTCCTGAAATAACATATAAAGTGAGCAGAATGTGTTTATATATTTAGTTATATATTATAAGTATATGAACAAAATGGCATGTGCTATGAATTTGAGAGAAAGCAAGGCAGGAGGTGGGGTACATAGGGACTTGAGAGAAGAAAGTAGAAAGAGCAGAATTGTGTAAATAAATTTATAAGTAGAAAAAGTAAAAGAAAATATCTAATCATAAAACCAGAATGTAATATTCTGCTGAGAGAGTGCCAAATCTGACAGAAAGTTGCTATTTTTGGAATCTACCAGACTCAACCCATTCCATCCATGTCACTAAAATAATAGTAATAAGTCCTCATGTTAAGAGACTTTCTCCACCACTTGAAAGACAGTTCCCCTGCTGGTTGGAGTGATCATTTGTGTTTTCTCATTGACTTTGTCAGATGCTAATACACCCTTGCCTGTCTGTGGGAACATCTACCACCAAGTTGTACGTTGTCGGCTCTGGCCAGACTCTGAGTCCCTACAGAGACCCAGGAGAAAAAGATGCATTCTTATTTAGTAATCACATCTCAAATCATACCTCAATCATTGAGGAAGCAACTCTCCTGTGAGGAAGCTAGTCCAGGACTTATTCAATTTTAAAGAAGATTCACCTATGTTTCAAAGAAACAGAGAAAGAAGGTTCGAGTTTCTAAAGTAAATACTATGAGAAAAAGGTAGTGGGGAAAGTAGTGGGGAAAGTCTCTCATTTGACAGTGAGTTGACAGTGAGAATTGAACCTTATGTTTCAATTTATATTTTAAAAATCCAACCTAATAATTTGCATGAATGAAGCAATTGTTTAACTAGCTAATATAATTATATATATATATATATATATATATATACAAAATGTTTAACAGTTCTACATACCATTTGTCATATAAATATATATATATGCATACATACATAATAAATATGTGCATTTTTAAGAAGATTAAAAGAGTAGTGTTAATTCAGTACTGACATATGGAAGGTTAAAAGAAACTTAGCTTAATTGCTTCCAGCACAATATATAATAGTATAAAACTATCCCATTAAAATGGCAATATTAAGTCTGGCTAAACTCATAGTAGCAATTCAGAGATAAATTAATACTTGTTAATTCAACAGAGCACTCTAATGAGCTACAAGAATGGAGGTGGGTAGGATTTGGGCATGTTGCTTCAATAGCAGCTCTACATTTGTCGTCACTAGTATTTGGAAACTCAGCATCTCTTTAAAAAATACAGTAAGTCTAATTGCCAGGCTCATCGGGGTCTTACCTGCTTGATTAAACCTTATTGAAAGGTCTTGTGGGGGATTTCCAAGCTGCTCAGTTGTTAATAAGCTTGTATTAAGCTATTCCCCTTGCAGTACAAGCAATTCAAAGACATAAGGGACCTAGTCAGGGGATAGTACTAAAAAGTGTCTAGTGAGTTGCTTAATTAAACGAAAGAGTCTACAATGCAGTCAAGATAGGAAGAATTTTTTAGAAGAATGCCACCCTTACTTTATTTCTAACTCCAGGCTTCTGTAGTGGAATCATGAGCATTTATTGCTTCATTTTATTAATAAGTGTTTTCACACAAATATGAAATGACCCTGTGAAATAAAGTTCTTTGTCAGGGAAACCAAATTCCTAAGAAAGATGAGTGTGAAGCAAATGAGGGGGGAAAATTCACTTTATCATAGTCTTCCCCTCGATGGCAATTAAAAACTCACAATAAGACACTGAGTGGCAGGCACCCAGCAGGACTTATTAGGCCAAGTTAAACATATTTAAGCATGTTCTTGCTGCTTCTTGTGTGGAATATTGCAATATACCTGAGCCCTCTTGGTCATCTTTTAAAAAAAGGTCAGGTTTAATCTAACTTCCTCTACAAAAATTGCTATACCAGGTGCATCCATTGAATTTGTTCTCTAAAATAATCCCCAGTGATCATTCAGAACCTCACAGCTTAGGAATTGTTGCCTACAGTTGCATATTGTTCTGTAATTGTCTTCACTTCCAAAGTAGAATTCAATTCCTCAAAGCCTTCTCTTAATCTTCTGTTCACAGGTAAATAATTTCAAATTGATCCGATCTTTTGAACATCATTAAGATATTCTTATTAAACCACGCAAATCTTCCACTTCCCTTTCATGTCGGACTTTAAGGTTCATCGCAGGCACAAAGCTCTTTTGTAGACTGATTATAATTTCACGCTTAGTTCAAGAGCAGATACAAGAATCAAGTTTAACTTCTGAATTCTAACCCGTTTCCATGAGCATTGATGCTTGGTCATTTATTCACATTATCTTTATCCTATAGTTGGATATTGTTTTGGTTTCTCTGCTGCCTTTATTATTTCTGGGAATATTAGCTTCTAGTGAGCATCTCTTATGGATGGACATACGTCTAATAGCTCAGAATCCTGGACCTTCACTTCTTCCCGAAAGTCACAAGTTGGAGTTCACGTTGATTGGCCAGTAAAAAGGAAGACGCCAGGATTTGATAAGATGCACTCAAGTGTGAATTTACTGAAGGAAGTTCAAGAGACCTGTTAGCACTGAGGTTTAGAACTACCCGTGATGAAGAGTGACTGCTATTGAAGTCAAAAAGTATAAGAAAAAAACTACCAGCCAGTTACAGACTTTCCTCCACTAGCTGTCAAAATAGAAGCAGGAACATGGACAGACTGAGCACTACCTTCAGCTATTATAGGGTCTATCCAAGAGGTATGTCTATGCTCTCCTCCTCGTTAAGCATCTGAATACAATCTGCTTGCAAGCTCCGCTCCTCCATCTAGCCTTTTGCTTCATTCGAGTTTTCCACATGTTTGCTGCCCTCACTGACAAGGAACAAGGTGAATCTCAATCCACACCTCTTGGAAACTGATCCTTCAAAATCAGAAGCAGAGGGTGAAGAGATTCCTCAGTGGTTGTCTATGTATTTCTCTTACGGAGGACACAGGTTTGGGTCTCAGCAGCCACAATGGGTGCTCATAGCTTCCTATAACTCCAACTCCAGGGAATATAGTACTATCTTCTGGACTATTTGGGCACTGGCAGTCTGGTACACATGCCCATACATAGACGCAGACACATAGAAAATAAAAAAATAAATAAATATCTTTTAAAAAATGGAATTAGGTTATTTTGACTAATTATTAGGGGATCAAGAATCAGGGACCCTCCAGGCATGGTGGTGCATGCCTTTAATCCCAGCACTTGAGAGGCAGAAGCAGGCAGATTTCTGAGTTCTAGGCCAGCCTGGTCTACAGAGTGAGTTTCAGGACAGCCAGGGCTACAAAGAGAAACCCTGTCTCAAAACAAACAAACAAACAAACAAAAACAAACAAACAAGCAAAAAAGAACCAGGGACCCACTAATTTCCATACTCAGGTTTGTCTTGGGTATTTTTGTTGTTGTTGATTTTTCTTGTTCAATTTTGATGAGATAGTTTTTTCTCATCCTATTAATTTTGTTATATTTTTAAAAAATGAATGAATAAATAGTTAAAACTTAGCCATAGGGTAAAGATTAATACCTGAAATGTCACTTATATGACCTGGAAGGGGGAAATAATACAAACACTAAACTGGAAGTGATAATAAATATGCAAAGGACCTAATTCAACGAATAAAACATTTGTTCATACAATATAATGTGAGTACAGTTTCCCTGACCCTCAACTCCTCCCAACTCCTTCCTATCTCTTTATCCACCTAACTCAATGACTTCTTTCTCTCTTTCTTTAGATAACAAACAGGCAATTAAAAATAATAGCACAACACACACACATACACACACACACACACACACACACACACATAGAAATCCCATAAACACTCAAGAATTGGAAATCATAATATAAGAGCAAAAGATTAATATAAAAATGTCTAAAGTATTTTGAGACAAAATTATTGGAGTTTTAATAAGAATGACCTCCACAGGTTTAAATATGTAAGTGCTTAGTCACCAGGGAGTAGAACTCTTTAAATGATTAAAGGCTTAGATATGGCCTTCTTGCAGCAAGTGTGTAACTGGTGATGGACTTTGAGGTTCAAAAGCCACTCCCGCCCCCCCCACCAATCTCTGCTTCTCTCTGGTTTGTGGATAAAGATATTGCTCTCAATTGCTTCTCTAGTTTCATGCCTGTCTACAGATATTCTCATGGCCATAATGTAAGCAAGTCCCCGATTAAATGTTTTGTTTTAAAATAAGAGTTGTCATGGTCAAGGTGGTCATGGTGTGTCTTCAAAGTGGTAGAACACTGACTAAGGCAAGTACAACTCAGGTCATTTTGTGTTGGCCATATGCTGCTGGACATGAGAAATGGCCTTGAGTATTGTTTGTATACCCAGTGAGACTCCATTAAAGATTCCTAATTATTCCTTTGTGAACAATTGTCAGTCAGAGATAGGATTTTGGTTAGGGAAGGAAATTGTGTACACTATCTCTATGAGCATTAGTACCCTGTGTGGCTTGAACCCGTGAAGGCCCTGTACATGCTGTCACAGTCTCTGTGAGCTTGTCTCTGTGAGCACATCAGCTACGTTGCAATTTTTAAATGGTATTTTTAGCATCATTCTCCTTAAAGTTGTTTCTATAAATAGTTTAATTTTTTTTTAAAAAAAATCTTTTTTTTGGTAATTGCATACATGAATGTAATGAATTTAGATCATATCCACTTCCTGTTACCCACTCTAACTCTTCCATGACCCCTTCAAAAGCTAATGATAATTGGGCTAAGTTTTAAAACTACTGGAGAAGCAAAAGCTTATCAAACCTTTATCCAGTTTTGTATATTTGGCAAATTCATGTATTGTAATGTCTCTCTCTCCCTATTTGATGTGTTTCATCCTTCTTCTTCTGTGGTTATTGTCCTTTTGTTTCTATTTTATACAACATATGCCTTTTCAATGTTTATAATGTACTATTACATTAGCAATGTTGCTTATTAAATAGGATGTCATATTTTTAATGAAATGATAAAACCTGGTATGATATTTTAATTACCAAATATAAATAGAATTTTGTACTAGAAATATCATATCCTCCCCACAAACAACTTGCACAGCAACTTGGCCTACAGACAAGCTATTCTAACTACACAGTGGAAAGATTAGACCACAGATTTCATAGAGTGATAGTACAAAGGATTTCCCAAGCAAATTGAGAGAATAAGGTAAAATGTCCTGGAGAAACCTTAGAACATTGACAGATAAATAGGCAAAGTTAAGATATTTCCAAAAGAAACAGTCAGTGTTCAGAGGCAAGATACCACCATAGGAAACTTGAACTCTTGGTTACTATGATACAAAGTCTGGCTAATTGACTCTGAATTGTTTTCAGCCTACCTTTTCATTTAAATATGAACCTGTTGAAATCATGTAAGGCCTGGGCATAATTCCTTAACGAGCAATGTGCTGGAGAACCTCCTGAATGAAAAAGACTTTTACCGGCATAGAAGTCAGCTTGTCCCACCAGCAATCACTGACTTCAACAGCTCTGAATCCCCTGTGCTGAGCATCATACCCCTCCTCCCCCAAATTATTATATATTATATGAAAAGGCTACACTTGTTTAAAAGAATCCTCAAATTTTCCCTTTGCCACACAGTTACCAAACAGCTTCTTCTCTCTCCCCATGGTCAATTCTCTGCTAACAGTAAATCTGAAGGCTACCTAGAGTCATCTATTCCAGGCCTCCTTTGTATATAATCTCAATAAAAATTTTTATTTGTGCTAAAAGTAATGTCACAGTATTTGTTGTCCTAGAACATGGAAAACTTACTCAAAAGTATCCCTATTTCAAAAATAGAAAAAAATTAAATACAAAATGACTCTTCCACTAATATAGTATGTCATAGGTAAATAAAGTTATAGTCCCTTATGAAAGAGATAAATAAAGAGTAGAAAACTTACAAATTTCAATTCAAATAGCGTTTTTCCTTACCTACTGATATTATTATGAAACAAACAAAATTATTTAAAAACAATTTGGGTTTTTTCCCTAAAACCTCTTATCTTGTGGAGTCTTTTGTCCTACAAAGACACCAAAAAGATAGGCTTTGTTTTTCTCCTTGAAAAAGACATCTTGCTTGAATTCGATTTGTATATGAATGAAACATTCAACATGCTAATTTTCTGGTTAATATTCCCCTTTGGCAGGAACCAGCAAAGGATAATTGGCAGTAATGTGATTCAAACTTACTTGAATTCCTAGCTGTTAATTGAACCTTCACTTTTAGTAACTCTGCATTGAAGCATAGAAATAAATTTATTCACATAAGATGTTCTCAAATCTCCCTCGGAAAAGATAACTGGCAGTCTGGGGAACAGCCCATGTCCTCCCTCCCATCTGGAATCAAGGGGATCAACTCTAAATAACCTCTAGTATTGTCTTCTAATCTCAGGGTGTGATGATTATAAGATGGGCTACTCACCTATTTATCTCTTAAGGAAAGGAGAGCATGGTTGGTCACAGAGCAAGTAAAAGTCATTAATCCAAGAAGGGGACTTTGAACTAATTTCAGTGAATGATGAACATAGTCAAGAGGTGATTTTAAATTGTAATGATGAAGAAAGCAATTGGACCTATGCAGATTTGAGAAGTTGTACTAGGAAAAATAATGAGAAAAAGAGGATACTTAATCACATTCACAAAAGAATTATAGGAATACATAATTAAAGCAATGATCATGAGTAATAAATTCTGGGTGAGATATCTTTCAAATATCACCAGAAATAGAATAAAGTAGCAAAAAGATACTGTCTTCTCTGTGTTATGTACAACTTGTAGGAGACTGGCTTGGATTTGGCCACTTCACTAGTGCTAGCAAACCAAACCAGTTGTCATCTCTTGGAGGCCTGCTCCTTTCTGAAGATGAGATGGATGATGGACAGGGGGCAGGGGGCAAGAGGGGAGTGGATGGATCTTGGAAGTGGGGAGGTTGAGAGGAACAGAAGAAGCTGAAGGAGGTAAAACCAGTATGGATGTGATGTATGAGTGCAGAAATCTATTGTCAAAGAGAGAGACAGAGAGAGAGAGAGAGAGAGAGAGAGAGAGAGAGAGAGAGAGAGAGAGAGAGAGAGAGAATCATTCTGAAGTTTCATATCATCAAGCAAAACATAACTTGCATATCTGATCTTGAAAAATATTAAGAGGGAACCAATAGGCAAGTCCCTAAACAGAATCGTATTACCCTGTGTAATAAGGACATTCCTCTGATTTTACCCTTTAAGCGAAAACCTGCTCTGAAATGGCCACTTTTCTTTCCTTAAAACATTCCTGCTTATTTTTGTCTTTGAAGCCAATCTTCTCTGCTAGTTTATTGGACAATATGTTGAAAATAAAAATCAACAAAACATCTAAGCTAAATATATTATAATTCTGTCCCGTGACATAGAAATCTAAGAAGACAATTAGCAAGTGGAGAAAATTCCCAGACTAAATAGATATAAGTGGGCATGGTAAGAGAGAACTGAAGAAATTTTAATGGTATAAATTAGACATAAACAAAAAACTAATATATTTTAATATCTTCTGAAGAAAGATAATTAGGTATGCTTTTATACATGACTTCATTTTTTTTTTTAGCGAAAATTTGAAGAAAATCAATTATTCTTGGGAAATGCAAATGTTGAGGAAGGAAAAGTCAGTTTTCTCCAATGGAGTCTCATTAGGCATATAAAACACACTTCGGGGCAGGCTCCATGCCCAGAAATAGCTGGTCAACACAAAACAAATTCAGTGGTATTTTGTGGACTTTTTCTAGCATTTTCCTGTGTGTGTGTGTGTGTGTGTGTGTGTGTGTGTGTGGTGTGTGTGTGTGTGTGTGTGTGTGTGTATAACCATCTGAATGACAATTAATACTCATAATGTACACCAGATGCCTTGTACTCTGTAGATACCTCTAACATAAAGTACATATTCCTATGGCTCCAGTTTGCAAATGATCCAAGAGAAATACAACAAGCAAACATTGTCACACAAATGGTGACAGAGCTGTGGCTCTGGAATCACAGGCTCCAGGGACCTTGTTCTTCATCTGTCCCACTATCAACAGTTGCACCTTAACAAAGATGGCTATAAGCAAGGCTACATAGTGTCCTGTAGAGAAATTTAATAACTTTAAACAGATAAGGAAATCAGGTAACCTAGCGTGCCAGATTTTCAATTGTATTTTTTCCTCTTCCCAAGAGAAATCCTGTGTGATATCAGGCCCCACATAAATCTCAACACTGATAGGGAAGCAATTTAAACCAGTCTAGTAACAGGTGAGGGACCACTTAGTCAAGCTACATGCCCACAAGTAATCTAGACTTGATGAAATCTACCCCAGAGCACAAAAAACTACTGATTAACTCTCAGTGCCATTATCTATTATATTTAAAGACTCACTGAGGAGTGGTGAGACTCCAGATGTCTAAGCAAATACAAACATATTAGCCACAATACGCTCAAAAACAGATAAATAACATTATCCTTAGGAATTGTCATCTCATATACTCAGAGAAGGAGCTGCACAGTCTCTGAAGCAATAAATGGAGGATACTCTACCCAAAACTGACATGAAGGTGAAATAATGAGAAGAGCTAAAATAGATTGATCAAAAGGGATGATGGGTCCCAAAGGTGCTAACTAACTCCCTTCTTAAAGAACAAATTAAATGTACTAGAGAAAGTAGTGAAGGATAAATGGAGCATAGGCGGGTGAAATGGTTAATTCCAAAGATAACTTCAATATAACCTCAAAAGTCATTTTCTCTGAAAAGTATTATTATTTTACACTGACCCATTTGTGCTTGCATGATAAAGCATCAAGCCTAAATCCAAGCCGCCTTGAATTGCCCGGACAGCAGGAGTAGCCAGCACCAGGTTATAGAGAGCAAAGGTCGTACTGTCATGTGCAGTAATCCACATGTGTGGAATGCTGCTACCCAGTGTGACAATGCTCAGAAGAGGTTGCTGGGAACAAGAGTGGACTGTGACAACATGGTCTCACTCATAATCATTCATAGTCTAAGGCATCAAGGAGTTCAGAGCAGAATGAGGAATTAGGAGGTATAGCCCAGTTCTGAAATGGTGGAAGTAACTCACTAAGAGTTTATCCTGGAAAGATGTACTTGTCCCTGTTTATCTGTACAACCCCTCCACATCGTGTGTGTGTGTGTGTGTGTGTGTGTGTGTGTGTGTGTGTGTGTGTGCATGTGCACATGTGTGTGAACACATGAAAATGTGTGTGTGCATGTATGTGTGTGAATACATTAGAGGGAGTGTGTGTATATGTATGTGTGGATGTGAGTGTACGTGTGTGTGTGTGTGTGTGTGTGTGTGTGTGTGTGTGTGTGTGTTGGGAGCTGGGTAGTCTCCACCGCCACAAACTTTCACTACCTTGATATTCTACTTCCCTTTCAGCTTATAACAAGTGAAACCCGCAGAACACAGAGAGAACCTTGGAAATTGTGAGCTGTAATAAACCTTACCTTCTTTAACTTAACTTTCTGTAATATCTTGTCACATATAAAATTAATGTTAGCTTAAATTATACATCTTTTGTAGTGATAGCCTAACTCATCCAATGAAGGTCTCTATTTTTCTAAATAAATGTTAAGTATCATTGTACATTATTTTATGTAGAACTTGACTGTTGTTTAAACCATTCACTTTTTCTCAGTTTCCTCCTGAGTTTCATTTATTTAAAACATTGATTTTTTTTCCTTTTTTTATTAGATATTTTCATTATTTACATTTCAAATTTTATCCCCTTTCCTAGTATCCTCTCCAAAAATCCACAATCCCCTCCCCCTCCCCTGCTCCCCAACCCACTCACTCCTGCTTCCTGGCCCTGGCATTCCCCTGTACTGGGACATAAAACATTCAAAGGACCAAGGGCCTCTCCTCCCATTGATGATCAACTAGGCCATACTCTGCTACATATGCAGCTAGAGACACGAGTCCCACCATGTGTTTTCTTTGATTGATGATTTAGTTCCAGGGAGATCTGGGGTTACTGGTTAGTACATATTGTTGCTCCTCCTATGGGGCTGCAGACCCCTTCAGCTCTTTGGGTTCTTTCTCTAGCTCCTTCATTGAAGAACCTGTGCTCTGTCCAATGGATGACTTTCACCATCCACTTCTGTATTTGCCAGGCAGTGGCAGAGCCTCTCAGAAAACAGCTATATCAGGCTCCTCTCAGCAAAATCTTGGTGGCTTCTGCAATAATGTCTGTGTTTGGTGGTTGTCTATGGGATGGATCCCCAGGTGGACCAGTCTCTGGATGGTCCTTCTTTCAGTCTCAGCTCCCAACTTTGTCTCTGTAACTCCTTCCATGGTTATTTTGTTCCCCCTTCTAAGAAGGATTGAGTATCCACATTTTAGTCTTCTTTATTCTTGAGTTTCATGTGTTTTGCACATTGTATCTTGGGTATTCTAAGTTTCTGGGCTAATATCCACTTATCAGTGAGTGCATATCA